>NC_047114.1:19558191-19858191 GCF_902500255.1 Thalassophryne amazonica | reverse complement strand
TTCATTTGGACTGACTGACATTAACTTCCTGAATTACTCTTTCCACATTCCAGCTTTCTCTGTCTCATTTTCTTCATTCATTAGCTCCTCAAAATACTCCCATCATCACAACACACTCAGCTCGCGTGTCAGCACATGAGCATCCCCATCGTTTATCACTCTAATCTGATGCAAGTCCTTTTTAGCCCAGTCCCTCTGTCTGGACAATTGGTACAGGGGCTTTTCTCCTTCCTTAGTGGTCAGCTTTTTGCCAGTTTTTGCCACTTGTCTTTACACCTTACATGGCATCTCCTTGTACTCTTGTTAAATTTCATCAGCATACACACACACACACACACAAATATATATGTGTATATATATATATATATATATATATATATATATATATATATATATATATATATATATATATATATATATATATATATACACACATATACTCATGACAAGGGGAACAAACTGGTACCATTTTTTTAACTTCTGGGCAACCAATAATTTAATGCTTTAATCTATTCTCTTTATCTATTTATTTTTTATGGTTACTTGATGTCATCAAGAAAACCTGAGTACAAAAATTATAAAGCGGTCAGAATTCTAATTCCACCCCCCCCAAGCCTGATGATGTCATCAGGAAAGCCTGAGTACAACAGTTAGAAAGTGGTCAGAATTCTAAACACCCTTCCAACCTGATGATGTCATCAAGAAATATGTATCCATAAAAACCTTTAATCAAACACGTCTACGGAAGCAGGCCACAGTCTCAACTTGTTGAATTTTTCTCTCTTTCAGATGAACTGCACTATCACCATAGTGGATTTTCTGCGCTAATTTCCCCGCTAAGCTAATTGATTCTACAACCATATTTATCATAAGCCTTGCAGGGTCTCTAATCACCTGCCCCGTGGCCTGCTGTAAATTCCTAATGTTTCCCTCCCTATAGTGCTCTGTCTATGTTCGCAGACAAGATGGCGGTGCCTTCCCCAGTAGGGTGGAGGCCGCCCGGCGTCAGCAAGCCACGGCGGCCCCAGAACGTAGGCCAGTTATCAATAAAGCTAAAGCCTTGCTGTCTAAAAATGGCACCAGCCACCTATTTAATGATGTCAGCTTGCTAAATGCCTCATCATTACCCCGGGAGGGGAGGGGCTCAGACACTATTAAGCAATGCCGACACATCTTTCTGGCAAGGTCAGAAGTCCTCTCTATGTCCTTTTTTGTGACCTCTGAGTGCTTCATCCTGACATCATTGGTGCCGACATGAATAACTATGTGACTATATCTTATGTCATGTTCCTTAGTCTGTCTTCCCTTCTGCAGTGTCAGCACCCCTAAGATAGAAGGCAGTGTTGGGAGCTCTGGCCCCAGGAGTACATTTAATGTCAGCCGGCATCTGTAACCTGACTTTGTGGGTGGTAGAATCCCCTATCACTAAAGTCCGATGTTTCGGCCTGGAGACAAGAGTGGAAGTCACTCGTGGGCTCAGAGAATTCACATCAGGCAAATCTAAAGGGGAGAACCAATTCACAGTTCACAGTGGCGAGTGTGATCGGGGTACAACAACCGGGCACCGAGCCCTACGGGGCTTCCTCCACCTAGCCACAGTCAGAAAGCTATCCTCCACAGCTAATGCTAATGGGCACGCTAGCTGGCCCAACACTAGCCTCATCTGGAGTGCCCATAACATCTAACTCCACTGAGCTAAGAAGCTGTTCTAACTTACAGACACAGCTCTATAAAAGAGCCACCCTATCTTCCAACATCACGCAGGATTTATGGAGGGTGTAGTGTACTTTGCACACTAGGAAATTCAAGAGTATAGCCAAGCAAGCATGAGCTAACCAATAATGAATAAGCTAACCGCTCCTAAGGCTCACACAGGATTCACACAGAAGTAAATAAATGAGTTAAAATTCACAGCTGTTAAAAAACCCTCCTATCCACCCGGAAACTGAACATTCTTTGAATGTTCATTGAATGTTTGCATGAGAACATTCACAAACATGGCATGAACACTGCATGCACATCATATGAACAAAGAATGAGGACAGGTAATGTTTGCATGCAAATGTTCAATGAACATTATACAAATGTTCACAAATGCTCACAAACATCATATGAACAGTTGAACCAGAACATTAAATGAACATTTGTAGAATGTTCGAATGTGAACATTACCTGTTTTCATTCTTTGTTCATATGATGTTTGTGCAATGTTCTTGCTCAATATATCTACAATTTTTGTGATCTTTCCTATTGAGAACTAAAAATGACATAAAACAAACTTCATAAATGTTTTAAAATTCAATAGGTTTTATTTCAATAGTAACTTGCAATGTATTTATGGAATTCACATATAAAATCAATAATGCAGAAACTTTTGAAATCACTTACAGATTAAATTATGGAATTCATCTTTACAAGATTAAACATCATTGCTCAAAAATAAAAAAGCACATAAAATGAAAAATTTTCAACTTTACAAAAGATTTCTTATGTGGTATACCACCGACACTACTCCAAAAACTGTTCAGACAAAATAAGAATAAATCTTCAAGAAATAATAATGAAACCTAAAAAAAAATTAATCTGTTGATCTACAAACAACTACAAATTTTAGGAGCAAAAATAAATTAAGCTTAAACATAAATCACTGCTTGAAACAAAAACTACAATCTTTTTGAAGACTCAGTATGACAGGCAGATACAATGCAACTAGCTGAACACACATTTTTAAGAGCGAAACTGAACAGTTAAACACATTAGAATCAATAAATTTCCTGAGGAAATTCACATGACAAAACACTAAGTTTTTATCACATAGAAATATGATAGTCAGATACGACAATGCATTTGAACACAATTTTTAAAGCAAAACTGAACAGTTTTAACACAAACACATTACAAGAAAATTTCCAGAGGAAATTCACATGATAAAAAAATATATCATACAAAAATAATGCAAATTATTAATTTAAATTAATGTTTGATCCCCAGACAAAAAGTTTCCCCGGAAGTAAAATTAAATTTTATCAAAAATATTCCATGTACAATGCAAATTAAATGCTGCTGCTAATCTGCTCATAAGCTTTGATATTATAAAATATAAACACAATCCTAAAATACCCTCAGCCGTATGAGCATTGTCTTCTTAATAATTACTTAATTGGTATCCCAGTGCAAAGTGTGCGTACACACACACACACACACACATATATATATATATATATATATATATATATGTGTGTGTGTGTGTGTGTGTGCCCTTTATTGTGTTATCCGTGTATCACTGATATATTCACGACTGTATGTTTATATTGCTGTTGTAGGATAAACTCAGTAACATTTTAATGGCATCTAAAGACTAAAGGAGGACTTGCGTGTGCACATGCACGAGCTTCTGAAAAACGTGGAAGGTACCTTCGACTGCAGGATGTGTGTGCACACTGATGTCCGCGAGATGTCTTATCAGCTTGTGAAAACAGCATTTTCCATTTTCAAAGTGTTTTTCAGTAGCTTTCACATAATCTATGATAGACATGTTAGATTTACACAGAAATGCAGCTGTTTTGGAGCGGATTCTGCCATGTTGCATTAGCAGCCAGAGAGAGACCAGACATCACGGTGCCTCTCTACTGTGACTGGCTAAACCACTCCTACGATTAACACAAGAGTAAAGTACTAAGCTAAAATTCACAACAGTTACACTAAAAATCTAACAGAAGTATTAAAGAAATGGGGGGGGGGTCGAACTGGCTAATGCAAGTTAACTGCTAGCAAAAATGCTAACCACTCCAAAGATTTACACAGGAGTAAAATAATGACCTAAAATTCACAGCAGTTACAGTGAAAAAGCAACAGAAGTATTAAACAGGTAAAAAAAAGCTATAAAAGTAATGGTGGTGGTGGGGGGGGGGGGGGGGGGGGTGAGTCGACCTAGCTAGCGAAAGCTAACTGCCAGCGAATGCTAACCGCTAGCAATTCACAACAGGACTGTAGTTAAATAAGATTCAGAGTCGACAACCGGAAGAGTGCTAAACAGAAATAAAAGAAATGTATACAACCGTGTAAAGCTTGGAAGAGTGTCACAACAGCAAAATAATCCACTGGAAGCCACTGGTACGGTGGCTGGGAAGTGCCAGTGATTGCGCTATTCACAACCGTGAATATTGCAATGCTGTGTGCTGGATCGAGAGCCCTGAAAAAGGTCCTCCTGTATGTCAGTTGTATAAAACATTGTCTTCCTGGAGCCCTCAGGAGACTGCACACCAGGTGAGGAGAAAAACATTTTAACATTTCATGGACCGGCTGCAACAGATCACTCTACCAAGTGACCTTTGACCATGGTAATTCTGAGAGCGGCTCGATTGGTCAAATGACGCTGGAATGCATTATCAGCAATCACCATACCATCGTATAGGCCTCTGCTGAGCATTGATATAAAATGTTAAACGTTCACACGGAGAGGATCACAGCGCTTTTTACACACTAGCCTGGAGAGACATGCTTGAAGTTTGAAAAAATCTGATGGCTTTTTTTTCTTAAATGAACTGTGACTCCTCCCACTCCATGGGCATCCTTATATACGTTAGCACACCCAAATTTTTAATCATCCACCACCCAGCCATGATGACCTTAAGTACACGCCTCAGCCAGGACGCCTCCCGCCTCATCCCAATCATCAGCGAGGAGCACACGAATGACTGTTGGTTTTTGCGGGTGCAGCAAGACAGGTTGCTGGACCTATTCAACACGTCGGACCAGCCATGGTCGGGTCACCGTGAGGTTACACCGGCTGACGCGGCACTTATGTGGGGAGGCAGTTTACCAGAATCACCGCCTGCCATGCTCTATTTCACCACCATACCAGAAGACAATGAGCGTGCCTTCCCCTCTGTCGTAGAAGAATTTCAGCCTTCTGTAATGCTGGAGGGTGAGTAAAAGAGCCCTGTACCAGATGGTCACCTGTCAGCGCCAGGGGCGTAGGCAGAAATCATAAAATGGGTGGGCCCAGAAAAAATCAGACGGGCCCAACCTTTGGGGTTGTAGGTAAGGTGTAGGTATTATAATACACCGTTTGAAAAAGTATGCCTTGTTTGGACATCGCAAGCAATGTTATCACTTAGCCTACAGCACTGGCAAAGTGAGCACACAGACGCGACACATCAGACACAAGTACTCTTCATGGATAATGCAAGCTGCATTGCTGCACCACACACACACACACACACACACATTCAGTGCAAGTCTGGTAGCCTACTTGGCTCAGCCTAAACCCAAAACGTCAATAGGTATTTAAATAAGGCATTGTTTCAAAAATAAATTCCAAGTTTAATGATGAACACATCTCAGCCAACTGCACAGACGCTGTGTGCACAGTTACTCAGACGCAAAGTGTCAGACACAAGCACCCCATGGACAATGCAAGCAGCAACGCAGCGCTTAGTTATGTAAAGTCCTTTAAAATAAAAATTCAAAATATATCCGCAACATGAAAACAGGTTGGCTCGGCGGCCAAATAATGAAATTGATAAACAATGGATACCATGGCTCAGCGGCCAAATTTAAAAACCATCAGAACAGACACCAACATGATTCATGGCAGTTGCAATATAATATTAACAATTAGGCCTATTTAGAAGAAAAAAGTAATTAATGGTCTCACACTTACATTTGATAAATCATTTTAATGCTACAGCAGGAGACGACAGGGTTTTTTGTTGAACTCTCTTATCTTATCACGTCATCATAGTCCAACGATTCAGTCAGTTCTCTTTCAAGGGAAAGCACGGAGAGTGCATTCAGTCTGTGAGTCAACATGGATGTTCTGGTGGATGTTTTTACCCAATTAACAGTAGAAAACGGCCGTTTGACAGTGCATGTTGTTATTGGCATTGTGATGAGGGCCTGCAGAAGACTATTTATTTGAGGAAAAATGTGCTCCCTCTTTTATCGCGGGAGTTACGTTCTAAAAATAACCCGCGATAAGCGAAATCCGCGAAGTAGTCAGCGCTATTCTTTGCAATTATTATAGATGTTTTAAGGCATTAACATTTTCTCACTTTTCTCTCTTGTGTAAACACTCTCTTTTTTCTTCTGGGCAAGAAGATTATAAACAGACACACGCAGAACACAATGCGCGTGCTCTCCCTTCGCTCACTGCCTCCGGAGGTACGGATGCGGGACCCGCAAGGAATCCAAGTCCTCTCTCTGTGGCCACGGAGCTCTGCAGCTGCGGTCAACATCCGCATCAAAACAGCGAGCGTAGTCTCTGGACCTGTTGCCAGATTTGGTGCAATTCCGCACAGCAGACAGGAGGAGGTGGCCCGCTGCTGCGTTTACCAAGCCCGCAGAAAGCGCATCGGAGGCAGTGAGAGCAATCACGGTGATGCCGACCGGTGCCGCGACCGGCCCGCCTGATCTGGATGCAGAACACAATGCGCCGTTAAAAAAAATAATAAAGCATGCAAAATTGCACTAAAAAAATCAGTGAAACTGCAAGGCCGCGAAAGGTGAACCGCGTTATAGCGAGGGACCACTGTACTCTGAAAATGAATTAATAAAAATCACAGAAGATGAACCAGATTTTTTTGACAAAATTTATTAATTGTCGCTCAGTGCTAATGCAATACCATATCATAGGAATACAATGAGGCAACAACAGGTGACTGTTGAGTGTCGACTCAGCCTTTTCATTGGATGGGGCGGACCTGGCTGACCCATGGGCCTGGAGTCTGTGATGGGCCTGGAGTCTGTGATGGGCATGGATGGGCCCAGGCCCATCCATGCTACGCATAAGGTTGGTGCAGTTGATACAAGAAGCAACGTATGTCACACCGGTCATGGGAGATCATGTGGATGGTTTGATGTCTGATGAATTCCTTAAAATAGCTAAAGTTGCAGTGGCTCGCCTGCTTTCAACGCTCATGAAGGAATACCACAGCAAGCTCTGTTACGGTTGTCAGGTGGACCACACGAGTCAAAAGGAACATGGGTGTTTGGAAGAGCCATCCGAATACTTTTATACGACCCACTATGAGCAGCAGATGGAAAACTTCTATACCGATCGCTTCATTCCTGTAGTGCTGAAATTATTCGCAAATCACTTCATTTTCCCTTGAGCAATGAGAACCCAGGGAGTGGCTGAAAGCTTCCTGAGTGAGCTAAAAAATTAGGTTAAACATAGCTTAAACAGCATCCCTTAACCCAGCCACTACACCCTGCTATTGAGGTGGGTTCCATCACTGAGGTATTACCTAGATTTACAGAATTTGATAGTATATCACGAGGCATGGTGAGGAAACTCGTAACGTCAACACAGGAAATTTTGTTGAGTAAAATTTACTCTGCTGATATAGCATTTGATCCCAGTCCAAATAGAGTGGAATATTCTCTATCACAGAGCTAAATCAACTCAACACAGTGTAAAATCTACTCTTATTGGAGTAACACCACTTGCACTGACCAGATGGTGTCGCAGACCGCACAGTCCCCCATCAGCCCTGCCGTCACTGGTTCAAAATGCTGCTGCTGTCCAATTGGTTCAAAATGCTGCTGCCAGACTTTTGACAGGAAGCAGAAGAAGTTTGGCTGCATTTCACCCATTTTGGCATCTCTTCACTGGTTTTCTGTCTCTGTGAGATCAGATTTTTAAGTTCTGTGACTAACCTATAAAATTATTCATGGGCTAGCAGCTCCCTACTTAGCTGACCTATTTAAACCCTACGTACCGGCCTGGGATCTGCATTCTCAGGGTGCAGAACTACTTTGTGTCCCTGGAGTGAATAAAAAGTCTGCAGGTCATAGAGCTTTCTCTTATTGTGCCTCTGTTCTGTGGAATGATCTCCCTGCCTCAATAAAACAGTCAGATGCTGTAGAGACTTTCAAGTCCAGACTTAAGATGCACTTATTTGCCCTTTTGCATGTCAACCCACATGGGGTTGGTGACTTTGATTGGTTTAGGTAATGTGTTTTACCACCAGTGATAAAGGGGAAGTCGTTATTTTCCCCCTGCAACTGCTGCACCGAGTGAGAGCTGACAAGTAAGTAGAAGTCCCATTTGCTGAGCATTTCTATAAAATGTGCACCAAAAATGACCATAACATTCAGGAATAAACGTGGCAAAATGTATTAATCATGATTCATGTTTTACTAGGCCTGTCAACAAAATTTAAAAACTTGTTTAAACGTGAAAAAGTTTTTTGAGTGTCACCCCTCTGTATCATCAGGCATTACTGATAGGACTGACTTGATGTTGAAATCTAAACACTGCTGTCTTAAAGCCAAAGGTTTTGGCAGGATGGAGGACTCATAAGCCGCTTGCTTGTACTTGCTGTAGCATTGATTCTGACACAACAGATATCTATGATGGGATTTTTCCAAGTCAAATCTTTAATTCCCAATATCTGTAATTACATTTTGACAAGGTAGAATCAAATGTGGACATAAGATATCTACATTGTTATTCTGACTAGTCATACATCAAGTTCAAGATGTATTATTCGGTCTGAAACCTAATTTAAGATATCTATAAAAGACAATGTTGATCTGTTGAATTGAAGGGACATAAAGATACACTGAACTTGAAATATGACAAGTAAATAATTACTTGTTATACATGAATTTGGAATTACAGATATTGACAATTCAATTGCAGATATCTACAATAAAGTTTAGATATCGCCATCAACTTCTCATTGAAAATAACAGAACATCTGGTGTACCATCTGCCACTGACAGCCAACATGTGAACGCAGCATTATAGGATTCTATGGCTGTATTTGGACAAATGGTGCATACAAAATTATTATTACTTTTTTATTTATTTTTGTTGGGGGTCACCACAGCCGGTGAGGTGGGTGATCCGAGCAGCTGTTGCTTCTGGTGTCAAGCGCCCGGCCCTGCTGGGTGTGTCCCGCTCCAGGGACAGTGTCAGGTGAGGAGTTTGCCTAAGATGATCCACCTGTCAAATTGTAACAAAGATGTCAAACTCAGGGAGGAGAGAAACCTCCCCCTCCAGTAAACGGCTCAATAATCTTAAGAGAAACATTGTAGAAAAACAAACATGAGTTTCTAACCTCAAGAAGGTAGACAATGAGCTACAACCTTATTTTTATCCATATGAGCCATCCTCTGAGCTGGAAAAACAACATTAATCTGACCGAGCAGGCAGCGGAGAAATGAAACGGAAGCGTAGGGACCGTTGACAAAGTGCATAAACAAGACGCCAGAAAAATATTCAATAAATTCAGGTGTGGTGTCACCAAATTCACTGCACACATCAGTGGGGTCCTGCTGCTTATATAACATCACTCAGTTTGGAAAAATGTGCAAAAATTGAATTGTAGTGAATCTGTGAATTTTAGTGCTCATTTTATGACTTCATTTAATGATACAAAACTAACATTCAACATTGTAAGTATGACAGGTGGACCGTCCCAATCAAACTCCTCACCTGACACTGTCCCCGGAGCAGGACACACCCAGCGGGACCGGACGCTTGACACCAGAAGCTCGGCTCACCTCCCCCACCTCGCCGGCTGTTGTGACCTGTGCCATAAATAAAAAGAAAAAAAAAATCATTTTTGCGGTGGTAGGGTTTGCAAACAAGATTTACTGCAGCATTTGATCCGTAAACTTACTTAAACTACTTAATACTTACTTAAATGGTAAATGGACTGCATTTATATAGCGCTTTTCCATCTGCATCAGAAGCTCAAAGCGCTTTACAATTATGCCTCACATTCACCCCGATGTCAGGGTGCTGCCATACAAGGCGCTCACTACACACCGGAAGCAATAGAGGATTAAAGGCCTTGCCCAAGGGCCCTTAGTGATTTTCCAGTCAGGTGGGGATTTGAACCCATGATCTTCTGGACTCAAGCCCAACACCTTAACCACTAGACTTAATACTTACTTTATTCTAAAACTGAAGAAACATATTATGAATGATATTCACATTTTGTGAGACCCACGTTCACGTTTTGAGAGATATTTTTTCAGTATTCACGTTTTGCACTGAACCGTTTGCGGATAATTCACGATTTGCAGCAGATTCACATTTTGGAGGTTAACACACCTCCAGTTCCAGCTTCATGGAGGAACCAAACAGAGAAAGATTTTAAGACAATTCAAATCTCTTGCTGAATTTTCACATTTTCATGGAGTCCTTTTCTGTTCCTTTCCATCCTGAAGCTGTATTATGAATAACAACAGCTCACTGTAGAAAAGTAGAAGAATTAAAGTCCACATTTGATTCAGTGAATGAAGTGCAATAAAACAAATTTAAGAAATGACACAACTCACATAAACTCCAGATTCTCAGTAACAAAGTCGATTCTGTTTTTGTAAATAAAGATGTTGATGTGGAACTACTTCTGTGTCTCTGTGTGTCCAGAATCTGTCAGACTGGTTCATGGGTCCAGTCTGTGTTCAGGCAGACTGCAGGTGAAGTTGAACCAGTCCTGGTCCTCAGTGTGTGAAGATGACTTTGACCAGCAGGATGCACAGGTGGTCTGCAGGGAGCTGGGCTGTGGACCTCCTTCAGTCGTCCAGGGGGCGCTCTATGAAGAAATAGAGCCTCCAAAGTGGACCAAAGTGTTCCACTGTAGAGGAAATGAGTCTGGTCTTTTGGCCTGTGGATGCTCAGGTTCAGACAGAAACTCCTGCTCACCTGGTAAAGCTGTTGGACTCACCTGCTCAGGTAGAAGAGGAGCTGCAGCTTTGCTTCAGTTTCTAATCAAACTAACTTTACTTCTTTTACTGACGACTCTGTCTGTGTTCAGAGCCTGTCAGGTTGGTGGGAGGAGCGAGTGGATGTGCTGGTACACTGGAGGTGAAAGTCCAGGAAGACTGGAGACCAGTGGAGGACTATTCCTGGACCCTGGAGACAGCAGATGTGGTGTGTCGAGATCTGGACTGTGGCTCTGCTGTTTACACAGAAAAGAGAAATGTTTCCTCACACAGACCTGTGTGGGAGATCACATATGAGTGTGTTCAGTCTGGATCTGCACTGAGGGAATGTGTGAAATCTTCATTTTCTTCTTCCGGCATATTTCAGATCATCTGTTCAGGTAAGTCCATCAGTGACATCATAAATGAGAGCTTCATTCAGGGTCTTTTGTCCCTGTGTGAGGTTTTTCTGAGACAACAGGCTCATTTCAGATAAATTCCACCTCAGCTCCAAAGTAACAACAGCAGTTTCAGTCAAACTAACAGGATGTGCAGGAACACAGAGAAACATCACTTCCTTTTTGCTTAAAATGTTATTGATCAGTGCATCTGTCCAACTTCATCTCAGTCATCTACAACTTGTTTGTCTTCATGTTTATGAAATTACATAAATTAATTAAATATAAAGATCCTGCACGAGAGATAATTGACATCAAAAGATAAAAAAATTAAAACATCTAAACATGTTTATCAACAGAACACATACATCCATGAACTTGCAGAAATTTTTCACTAAACCTGAATCTTTATCTGGATTGTGCTGAAAATGAAATTTTTGGCCAATTGATCATGTGACACACGTCTACATTTATTTATTTATTACGCACCGGTTGTGCATAACATTCCTCATTTTGTTTTGAAACTCGTGTTTAGTGATGGCTTAAACATAAACCAAAAGAAAGCCTTTTTCTTAATTCTCATAAATATATAATTACACGCAGAATCAATGAAACATTGTTCCAAATTGTGCACATTCTCAGTGTAAGTTTGTCTCTTCTTAATGTAAGCAAAAGATGCACATTTTGTAATTGTGAGGGGGACATTATTGACCATGAGCTTGTAAACTGTTTTCATTCCACTCCATTTTTTTCCATTTACAGAGAATTTTTTCTTGAAATTGGGGTAAAGACATTTCATTTAAAATGACTGTTTTTCTTATTTTCACTCAAGCTGACTTCACTTCTGATGAAATTTAGATAATCAATCTGATCACCATTCAAACAAAATATTATATCCATAAAACTACCCCCCCTCTTATATATGTAAAATTACAGACTTTGCTTTATATTTAACCACAATAACTCAAACTTCAAAATCAAAAAAGTGAAGAACCCAAAATACGAGGGCTGTCAATAAAGTATAGGTCCTTTTTATTTTTTTCAAAAACTATATGGATTTCATTCATATGTTTTTACGTCAGACATGCTTGAACCCTCGTGCATGAGTTTTTCCACGCCTGTCGGTGACGTCATTCGCCTGTGAGCACTCCTTGTGGGAGGAGTCGTCCAGCCCCTCGTCGGAATTCCTTTGTCTGAGAAGTTGCTGAGAGACTGGCACTTTGTTTGATCAAAATTTTTTCTAAACCTGTGAGACACATCGAAGTGGACATGGTTCGAAAAATTAAGCTGGTTTTCAGTGAAAATTTTAACGGCTGATGAGAGATTTTGAGGTGATACTGTCGCTTTAAGGAGGTTTCAGAAGAAGTCAGTTTCAGCATTTTATAAGGATATTCCACTGTTAAAGGAGATTTTTTTAATGAAAGAAGTGCGGACGGGTCCGCGCGTCGGGATGCAGCCAGCGCGGTGTGGCGGCACAGGAAAAACACCTCCGTGTTGATAACCATTTGTAAAATCCAGGCGGCTTTTGATGGCTTTCAGTAGAGTGAGTATATGAGAAATTGTTTAACAGCTGGACATGTTCCAACTTGTCCTTAAGGCTTCCAACAGAGGTGTTTTTCCTGTGGCGGAGCGTCGCAGCGGCTGCGAGCCGACGCTGCAATCCGTCCGCACGTCTTTCATTAAAAAAATCTCCTTTAACAGTGGAATATCCGGATAAAATGCTGAAACCGACTTCTTCTGAAACCTCTCTGTTCTCTCATGACATCCTGGATCAATAGAGCCTGAAATGTGGAGGTTTTCAGCTTGAAACAGGCTGACGACGGCGCCTGAGAGCGCTGCACGACGTCTCGCACCGTGGGAAGTCCTTAAAGCGACAGTATCACCTCAAAATCTCTCATCAGCCGTTAAAATTTTCACTGAAAACCAGCTTAATTTTCTAACCGTGTCCACTTCGATGTGTCTCACAGGTTTAGAAAAAATTTTGATCAAACAAAGCGCCAGTCTCTCAGCAACTTCTCAGACAAAGGAATTCCGACGAGGGGCTGGACGACTCCTCCCACAAGGAGTGCTCACAGGCGAATGACGTCACCGACAGGCGTGGAAAAACTCACGCATGCGCACGAGGGTTCAAGCATGTCTGACGTAAAAACATATGAATGAAATCCATATAGTTTTTGAAAAAAATAAAAAGGACCTATACTTTATTGACAGACCTCGTATTACTTGAACTTCTCAAAATGAATTGTGTGTGTGTGTGTGTGTGTGTGTTGGAATGTGTGGGTTGTTGTCTATTACGAGTTTTTTTTATGTGTATTGTGTGTCATACACTGAAGTGTATTTAAATTAGATTTTAAGAAAAGTATACAACCCAGATGAAACTGTTACCAGTAGGAATTTGGTATTTTGTTGTTTTTCCATGTTTGAGTAGCTCGGCTCAAACATGAACATGCTATTCAGAGTCAAGTGCCATCACAAGTTAGATGCCCTTTACACAGGGACGGGGTCTGTCCAGTGGTCCTTGTGCAGTCATGAAATCACTTTGATCACTGCATGACACCAAAGTGACGCTCAGTTGCTGCCAGGACCTTACAAGGTCCTCTCGGTATCCTCTCACAAACCGCCATGATAACAATGATCGGCGTGAAGTATGAAACTGCACCTGATTTCCGCAGAAGAGTCGCCAAGACCGGAAGACACACAAATACCACACAGGCCATGGAAAAGTACCTCACAAAGCACCCCATTATCACCCGTCAGGCACGCAGTGACCATGGAGTTGTCACCGCGGCAACAGCCGATTGTCCACTGACACATGTCCAGAGTGACACGAGTGTTGCAGGCATCCATTTCAAAATGAGCAAATATTTGCACAAAAACAATAAAGTTTATCAGTTTGAACATTAAATATCTTGTCTTTGTGGTGTATTCAATTGAAATATAGGTTGAAGAGGATTTGCAAATCGTATTCTGTTTTTATTTACATTTCACACAACGTTCCATCTTCATTGGAATTGGGGTTGTATATAAAGCCTTTAATACTCAACCTCCTGAGTCTGAGTCTCCATATTGTGTCCAGCATACTGTTCGTTCCACGCCATGAATCCTGACAGAACGAACTGGCAATACATGGACACTGCGGACTCAAATCTGGCTGCTCAGAGCCTGGACCTTCCCACTATGAAATGCATTTTTTCCAAGATCAACTTTTTTTAAAATTGTTTCCATTCCTGCTACACTCCTAAGAAGAAATTTGATTTTTTTTTTGGACCAAGCCTGAAATCTTGTACAAGCAAACCATGGGCTGTGTGACTTATTCCCTGAGTTAGATGACCTGGACAATCTGTTTGCTGATGGGAGCCTTCCAGTCTGGATATGGCAGCCCGAGAAACACCTGCCACCTCCCCCACCTAACTCTGACAGTGAGTCTGATTGGACTGACATAGATGATGATGATTATGATGAGGAGGAAGACGACTCTACATCCGAGATGGGGAAGCAGGTGCTCCAGGACACTGCCACTATTCTGTTTAAGATTCAGGACTTGTTTTTTTCATTTTTGGACAATCCTGGATGGCAGCACAGACAGCAAATTTTTTCTGCCCTCGATCAGATCTTGCAAGCCAAGCCTAATTTGGTCACTGCCTTTCCTGAACTTGTGAATATTAAAGCCTTGTTCAAGCAAGGTCAAATCCAACCATGCATTAAAGACCCCATGGATAATTTATTTGAATCAGATATTTATGAGTCCTGCCTTGACACCCCATGCGTGATTACTCTGATGCAGCCATCTCACCTCACTGTTCTTCCACCCCGGAAATTCGCCAGCCCAAGACACGCCCACCTGTCTCCTGAATCACCGTTAGAGCCATCAGGAAGAACCTCCACATCCCACTTCTCAGTGAAGCACCCCTCCCGGAGGCATTCTTGGCGGACAAGCCTCCATTTAACCTTTGCACCACAATATTTTTTTTACCACCACCTGTATTCTGTGTTTCCAGTTTACTTTGTTTTTTTGACCCCCTCAGGGGTGGTATAATTGGTTAAAAGGATTTTGCACTTCACCTCATCAGTTGATTAATTTACCTCCTAAGTCCTGTATTAAGTTGTTTGTTTTTGATCAGCCTCAGAATATGCGTTATTGGTTTGTTGAGTTTATGTGTCTTTCTGTTAGGTGTTTTTTTTTCCCCTCACAGCTGTTTTTCATGGTTGTTAATTGTCAACAGCTGCTGCCATGTCTCATTTTATTGGTTTCTTAATTTTTTGTTCTGTTGTTAAGCGATTTGTTTTCTCCTGTCATCACTCAATTTATACTTTTTGGCCCCTGGATTTGTTTTTATTCCTTTTGCATCCTCTTGGTAAATTATTATGCAACCCATTTAGTTCATTTGCTCGTCCTTTTGTTTGCCATGGTACTCACAGTATTTCGTTTTGTTGGATTTTTTTATTTTTTATGTCCTTTGTGAAATGAGTTAACGCACCAGGCCATTTCTCTAGCTAATGGGTTATAATGCAGTTGGTTGCCTCCGGTACAAATTATGTCATTGGTTTTCTTGCATTTTGTGTTCTGTTATTATGAGGTCTAAGTGTCTCTGGGTTTTGTCAAGTGATTTTTTTTTTATTTCAGCTATTTCCCTACTGTGTTAGTTCTGTTCTCAAGCAAGTCCTCTCCTCATTCTGTGCTTTGGTTCAGTTTATTTTGTCTTTTTCTCCCTGCCACCTGAGACAGTCTGACCTTAGACCCCCTGTTACAATTCCCAGAGGTCCTCTTGGCCGGGCCCCTGACTTGCTCAAACATCTTGCTGAATTTCACAGCCGACCTCTGAACATTCCCATGCATGGTGATAGACCACCTGGCCGTCCTCCTGACTCAACCTCAGATCCTCCTGACTGCTCGGTTGTCTTCTGGCCCCAGCAACAGACCCCTGTGGGTCTCATGGCGGACCACATGACTGCTGCTAGGCTCTGTCATCCTCCTGTTTGACCTCCTGGTTCACCTGTGATGCTTTATGGTCGTAAGGATCAACCCTCTGTACCTTTGGTCAGTTTTGTTCGGTCATGTAGCTGTTACCTAACCTCAGCTTTCTCTCCTCTGGGGACCCTATTGGCTCGCCCAGTCTTGGTACTGACTCTGCTTTGGACCCTGATGGGAAGCTTGTGTCCTGCTCTGACTCCACATTGGATCCTTACGGATTGCACGGTTACGCTTTTTGTAATATGTGTTTCCCTGCCCAGCCGTGTTACCGCCCAGTCTTTTCCCTTGTTGGGTTGGGGGTTAATCCTGTGACCTCCCTCTGGTTCTCCTGTTTGTCTTGGCTCTCCTCCATTCCCCCTCCTCTCTCCTGTGTTTGTCTGTCCTTCGGGGGACGGACAAACATTTTACTACTATAGTCTTCATCTTCATCTTCTTCAACCGCTTAGTCCAGTTAAGGGTCGTGGTGGCCTGGAGCCTATCCCAGCAGCCATAGGGTGCGAGGCAGGGTACACCCAGGACAGGACACCAGTCTGTCGCAGGGCCACAAACAGACACCCGCATGTCTTTGGATGTGGGAGGAAACAGGAGCACCTGGAGAAAACCCACACAAACAAGGGGAGAACATGCAAACTCCACACAGAAAGGCTACAGGAATCGAACCCCTGACCTTCTCGCTGTGAGGCAACAGTCCTAACCACTAAGTCACCGTGCTGCCCACTACTATAGTCATTGCTTGTAATTTCTGTTTGTTATGCTTTTGCCACATTAGTTATGTTTTAGTTTCAGCCCCAGCCTTTAATTCTCTTGTTGATTACTTTTCAGTTCTCACCTTTGTTTTCCTGATTTTGTTTCTTTGCTCCTTCCAGGTGTAGATTTTTCTTGCAGTATGTCTGGGACTTGCTTTCCACTTTCTTTCTGTCTGCTTAGTGTTTACTTTTCTGCACTCTCTTGCACCTGTTCGCTTCATCTTTGTTTCTTTCTTCCATGCCTCTATTTCTGTCTGCTTAGGGTTTGTTTTATTGAACTCCCTTGCTCTTGCTTGTCTCAGCTTTGCCTCCTTCCTGAACTTTCTCGCACACCTGTTTTCACTTTCCTTAATCACACCCTGTTATTTAAGCCTTGCATTTTTCTCTGTTCTTTGCCAGTTCGTTTGATTGCCTTCTGATTTTGGACTCACTGTGTTTTTGAACCTTGCTTGTTTTTTGGACTCAGATTTTGCCTCAGCTCTGACAACCTTGTTTCTCCTTGCCTCTGAACCCAGCTTGTTTTTGACATTTACCTCTGCCTCACGTCTGCTGATTACCTTTGCCACGCTGATCACCTGTTTACCGAACCTGTGCCTGTTTTTCTATATAAAGCCTTTAATACTCAACCTTTGAGTCTGAGTCTGCATATTGTGTCCAGCATACTGTTCGTTCCACGCCATGAATCCTGACAGGAAATTTGACAGTAAACTACTCAAAATCCAGCACTATGTCAAAAAGTGACAGATCTCTATGGAAATGTGCACAAACTCCACGTGAGACAACAGACAAAATGGCTGCTGTTACACAGAATAATGTTTTCATGTCACCTCTATGGATCGGGTGCATTTTAAGCTGCACGACAGACTCACAACTGCCGCTGTCCTGTGTCCCCTTATTGATGGTGATTGGAATTGCTTGCATGTGTGTCATTTTGTCAAATTGATAGTATACGAGGTCTGTCAATAAAGTAACGGTCCTTTTTATTTTTTTCAAAAACTATATGGATTTCATTCATATGTTTTTACGTCAGACATGCTTGAACCCTCGTGCGCATGCGTGAGTTTTTCCACGCCTGTCGGTGACGTCATTCGCCTGTGAGCACTCCTTGTGGGAGGAGTCATCCAGCCCCTCGTCGGAATTCCTTTGTCTGAGAAGTTGCTGAGAGACTGGCGCGTTGTTTGATCAAATTTTTTTCTAAACCTGTGAGACACATCGAAGTGGACACGGTTCGAAAAATTAAGCTGGTTTTCAGTGAAAATTTTAACGGCTGATGAGAGATTTTGAGGTGAGACTGTCGCTTTAAGGACTTTTCACGGTGCGAGACGTCGCGCAGCGCTCTCAGGCGGCGTCATCAGCCTGTTCAAGCTGAAAACCTTCACATTTCAGGCTCTATTGATCCAGGACGTCGTGAGAGAACAGAGAAGTTTCAGAAGAAGTCGGTTTCAGCATTTTATCCGGATATTCCACTGTTAAAGGAGATTTTTTTAATGAAAGATGTGCGGACGGGTCCGCGCGTCGGGATGCAGCCGCCGCGACGCTCCGCCACAGGAAAAACACCTCTGTTGAAAGCCTTAAGGACAAGTTGGAACATGTCCTGCCTGTTAAACAATTTCTCATATACTCACTCCACTGAAAGCCATCAAAAGCCGCCTGGATTTTACAAATGGTTATCAACACGGAGGTGTTTTTCCTGTGCCGCCGCACCGCGTCGGCTGCGTCCCGACGCGCGGACCCGTCCGCACGTCTTTCATTAAAAAAAATCTCCTTTAACAGTGGAATATCCGGATAAAATGCTGAAACCGAATTCTTCTGAAACTTCTCTGTTCTCTCACGACGTCCTGGATCAATAGAGCCTGAAATGTGGAGGTTTTCAGCTTGAACAGGCTGATGACGCTGCCTGAGAGCGCTGCGCGACGTCTCGCACCGTGAAAAGTCCTTAAAGCGACAGAATCACCTCAAAATATCTCATCAGCCGTTAAAATTTTCATTGAAAACCAGCTTAATTTTTCGAACCGTGTCCACTTCGATGTATCTCACAGGTTTAGAAAAAATTTTGATCAAACAAAGCGCCAGTCTCTCAGCAACTTCTCAGACAAAGGAATTCCGACGAGGGGCTGGACGACTCCTCCCACAAGGAGTGCTCACAGGCGAATGACGTCACCGACAGGCGTGGAAAAACTCACGCATGCGCACGAGGGTTCAAGCATGTCTGACGTAAAAACATATGAATGAAATCCATATAGTTTTTGAAAAAAATAAAAAGGACCGTTACTTTATTGACAGCCCTCGTATGTCTTCAGTATTTCTTGGTAAATAATTATTATATCTGTCATCACCTTTGACACTAGTTTGCTACTAATGTGTATTGATAACTGTTGAAATGAACTGAGAACATATCGTGTAAGTCATAATATTGTTTTTTTTTACACTTTTATTTTGTTTCATATTGCATTCTTATTAGTGTATTAAAGGATTCCCTTGATTTAAGGTATAACTCCACCAGGTTTTAATATTTTTCTGTTGCTTTTTCTAAAACATGCAGAATGTACAGTTTTCAGTTTGAATTTCAGTGTTTTCAGTTTCCAAGCACACACAACCTGACAAGAAATATATTTTAAATATTCCTCTCTGCTTGATGAAGGAGGTTGTTGAAATAAATATTAAGCAAATCTGTTTTGTTTTTTTTTTAATGTATGCTGTGTTGTTATTGTGAGAAATGTTTCTTTTATTTGCAGAGAATAAGCCCAAACATGCCAATCATAATTTTGGGCTCCATTTTAGCCTTTGAATAACCTTTTCTTTGGCATTTTCAAAGAAAAAAATTTGTTGTTTTTTACATTTATTATAGAATAAATGTATCCTAAATATTCCTCTCTACATGACGGAATACAGCTCCAAGCACTGAAATTAATATGAAGTACAGTCTGTAAGTTTTGAATAAAGTTTAGTAAAAAAAAACACGCTGATGGTCTGTGGGGCGACTATGTGCCATCACATAGCGACAAGTTTCCTGAGATGAATAGTCAGTTGAAATGATTGTCTTTCTTTAAAAGCACAGTGAGAACGTTACCTGGGGCTGAACTGTAGTTTTGCTTTACTTAGACTTTAAGCTTTAGTTAGACTTTATCACAGTGACTGTTAGGCATGGTATTGATAAGATTTTATCGATATCGATACCATTATCAATTCTGCTTATCAAGCTAATTCCTTTTCAATTCCCTTATGGATACCTCTTGTTAATTTTCTGTGTACTAAAAGTAGGCTTTACAGGTTTTCTATGTCAACAACATTTTATTGAGTCTTTAAAGTAAATAAATATGAAATTGGTCATTGGATCTTTAAACTCTGGACATAAATCAACATTGCATGGCGGATCCTTGCATGGTGGATCCTTGATTCTTGATCTCATTTCCTTTCAGACATTATTGGCATGAATGTCTTTCCATACATCTCAGCTGAGCTCTTGCAGCTGCTGCGCTGCTCATCAAGATGTAATTCATAAAGAATGCAGGACGTCTCATTTTGGGAGGAAAAAATGTTTTAGTCTATTGTAGTTTATTGTCAGTATTACAACATTTGGAAAGAGGTGTCATTTTATTTAAAGTGGCGATTTGCTTTGAAGTTATTAATTCTGACCAGACTCTAACTCGACTCAGCATACAGTGGCGCAGCGTTTGGAGCTGGCCCAATGGAATGGAGGACTATTCTCATTTCTTGACTGCAACAAGAAAAGAGTCCCTGTTAGTGACTTTAATCTGCACAAAAGTGACACGATTGACATATTTTAATGGCTTGGAGAGGGGTTAAGAAGCGGAGTTGCCGCTTCTGAAGAGCAGCGAATCAAAGAACCAATGAAGCAGTGGATCAAAGCAGTGCTTCATTGGTTCAAGCTTCAAATCGGAGTCGCACTGCAGAAGTAGTTGATTACAGAGCCACTGCAGGGTCTGCAATCAACATAGAGAAATGATCATTTTCCCGACAAACACACCCCCAAAAAGGCTGCTCTTAAGCACCGATAAGGGAATTGTTAAGCAAAAAGGCTATTGATGTCAGTGGATCGAATCATTTCTTAACGACACCTGAAAAGAACCAGTTCTTGATACCCAACCCTAGTGACTGTACTAATGCTGCATTTACACATAGGCAGGACACGTTACGAATGTCATATTTGCGTCATTCTTGGCACATTCCTGACATTCTTAATGTGACTTAATGCATCTGAATAGGTTTCTTCATAGTGCGTGTTGGGGCGTGATATTCATGGTTTTCGTGAAGCATGTTTTTGGCTGTCAAAAAATCTTCCATGAATGTCACGCACTACCCTTGTTTCGCCTCATGTCGTGGAGGTCGCAACTGAGCGTGTTGATCCGTCTTGATTAGTGTTGATCTTTAATAGAGAGTGACAGCATTCTTCTCTGATGAGCACACAATTAAACCCTGCTGCACCGCATTCAGTTTCATTGCTGCAGTATGCTGAAGGACAGTGATGCCAAATCAGCTAAAAGATTCGCGCTATTGCTCATCAGCGCGCTCCTGCAGGCGTTTCACCTGCTGCATGTACCTGATATTTGAGAAAACAAGCGAGACAAGAGCTGTGTGGAGCCACACATCTAGCTCTCTCAGTCTCCTTCTCCTCTCTGCACCACTTCATGGCACAGAGACCAAATAAGCATGCAGTCACAAAGTTCTTCTGATGTAGATTTTGAGAAACAAACTGGAGCAATCTGAATTGTTCAGCAACTGATGGTTGGATGAATATGAGTGTGTGTGTGTGTGTGTGTGTGTGTGTAGACAATTCGCCTCATTCACAAGGTGACAGAACTTGATGTGCTGTTACGCGCGATAGCATGCAACAGTGCGCAACAACGCAGAAACTTACTCTTGACCGTGTTTAATGGTTCCTGATAATTCTCCAGCAACACGTGCCATTAATCATAATGCGTGGTAACAGGTTGCAGCAGTTCCTGAGGACATTCGTGATCAGCGGCCAAGAATGTATACTTTGTGGCATTCGTGACCTGTCGTCGTTATGTGTAAAAGCAGCTTAAAGGCCCCTTCACACATAACACAGGTGAAGCTGACTGGCACATGATGGAGGAATCGTATGCCACTCATGAAAAATTGGAGCCACCTCAAATACCTCGTACAGTTGGCACCACAACCATTAGCGCACACCAGCGGCTGAAAGACGGCGAGTGCCCATTCGACCCCCCTCATAGCAGATGTTGGCCAAATTCCTGGTGCCACACATGAACATCCAACACCACTCGCTGGACACTTAGAAAAGGCGGGGCTATTCACGCTCCCGGCACAAGAGTAGACTGCAGATGACCACATTCGAGCTGTCTATGAAAATTGTCTAAGTGCCCCACAAGTGTGCGTTACCAAGCAACACATATGTCAAGCAAGTGTCCCCCTCCCCCAACACATGTGGACTGCATGTGTGTCACACCCTAGATCCCTCTGCAACACATGTGGCATGTGGGGGGGACACACTTGCATGAAATGCTAATTATGTACAGAGAAGATCACACTGGGATCAGGCAGCCACGTCTGAGCGCACACAGCACGGCAAGGCGCCTCTCTGATCACTGGCCAGCCACTCACTGACAGCTGGAAATGATGGCTCTGTGCAGACAACGCGTTAAATTAAAAGCATAGAGACCACAGCCAGAACAGGTCAATAAATAAATACTGCAATTAACTACATACACAATTACAGAACAAATACAAAAAATAAATAATCACAGAGCAAAGGAACAGAGAGTGACACTTTGTTCTGTGCGCTGATCGAAAAAGTGGGCCATAAAAAGCCTCTGCTGTGCGCTGATCAAAAAAGTGGGCCACAAAAAGCCACTGCTGCTGAGATCTGTAGACCTGGAAGTCATAGCTGGAAAACACTACTGTGTTTTGAAGGAAATGAATGATGTTACAACTGTCCACTGTGAGGCGCATGCATGTGCCTGCTGTCTTCATGTGGAAATACATACACTCAACAAAAATATAAATGCAACACTTTTGGTTTTGCTCCCATTTTGTATGAGATGAACTCAAAGATCTAAAACTTTTTCCACATACACAGTATCACCATTTCCCTCAAATATTGTTCACAAACCAGTCTAAATCTGTGATAGTGAGCACTTCTCCTTTGCTGAGATAATCCATCCCACCTCACAGGTGTGCCATATCAAGATGCTGATTAGACACCATGATTTTTGCAGAGGTGTGCCTTAGACTGCCCACAATAAAAGGCCACTCTGAAAGGTGCAGTTTTATCACACAGCACAGTGCCACAGATGTCGCAAGATTTGAGGGAGCGTGCAGTTGGCATGCTGACAGTAGGAATGTCAACCAGAGCTGTTGCTCGTGTTCATTTCTCTACCATAAGCCGTCTCCAAAGGCGTTTCAGAGAATTTGGCAGTACATCCAACCAGCCTCACAACCGCAGACCACGTGTAACCACACCAGCCCAGGACCTCCACATCCAGCATGTTCACCTCCAAGATCGTCTGAGACCAGCCACTCAGACAGCTGCTGAAACAATCGGTTTGCATAACCAAAGAATTTCTGCACAAACTGTCAGAAACCGTCTCAGGGAAGCTCATCTGCATGCTCGTCGTCCTCATCGGGGTCTCGACCTGACTCCAGTTCGTCGTCGTAACCGACTTGAGTGGGCAAATGCTCACATTCGCTGGCGTTTGGCACGTTGGAGAGGTGTTCTCTTCACAGATGAATCCTGGTTCACACTGTTCAGGGCAGATGGCAGACAACGTGTGTGGCATCGTGTAGGTGAGCGGTTTTCTGATGTCAATGTTGTGGATCAAGTGGCCCATGGTGGCGGTGGGGTTATGGTATGGGCAGGCGTCTGTTATGGACAAAGAACACAGGTGCATTTTATTGATGGCATTTTGAATGCACAGAGATACCGTGACGAGATCCTGAGGCCCATTGTTGTGCCATCCAAGAACATCACCTCATGTTGCAGCAGGATAATGCTGCATGATGATAATAATGCTGATAATGCTGATAAATAAGTAATTTTTACTCCTGTGTAAAATCTTAGGAGCGGCTAGCATTTTCGCTAGCGGTTAGCTTGCGTTAGCTATTTCTGACCCTGTCATCATTTTTTCATTTCATTTTTTTACACTCCTGTTAGTTAATTATCTGTTTAGTGTATTTTACAGCTGCTGCTTTTTTACCTGTTTAATACTTATGTTAGTTTTTCAGTGTAACTTCTGTGAATTTTAATTCATTTATCTGCATCTGTGTGAGCGTTAGGAGCTTATCCATTATTGGTTAGCTCGTGTTTGCTTGGCTACATTTTTGAATTTCTTAGTGCACAAAGTACACTACTAATTCTACTTTACACCCTCCGTAAATCCTACGTGATGTTGGAAGATAGGGTGGCTCTCTTAGAGAGCCGTGTCCGTAAGTTAGAGCAGCTTCTTAGCGCAGTGGAGTTAGATGTTACGGGCACTCCAGATGAGGTTAGTGTTGGGCCAGCTCGCGAGCGAGCCCATTAGCATCAGCTTAGAAATGCCAGCTGTGGAGGACGGCTTTCGGACTGTGGCTAGGCGGAGGAAGCCCCGTAGGGCTTGGTGCCCGGTTGTGGCACCCCGATCACACTCGCCAGTGCGAACTGTGAATCGGTTCTCCCCCTTGGATTTGCCAGATGTGAATTCTCTGAGTCCACGAGTGAGTTCCACTCCTGTCTCCAGGCCGAAACACCAGACTTTAGTGATAGGGGATTCTATCACCTGCAAAGTCAGGTTACAGACGCCGGCTGACATTAAATGTATTCCTGGGGCCAGAACTCCCGACATTGCATCTCATCTTAGGGTGCTGACGCTGCAGAAGGGAAGACAGATGAAGGAACATGACATGAGATATAGTCACATAGTTATTCACGTTGGCACCAATGATATCAGGATGAAGCACTCAGAGGTCAAGAAAATGGACATAGAGAGGACTTGTGACCTTGCCAGAAAGATGTGTCGGCATCTATTAATAGTCTCTGGTCCCCTCCCCTCTCGGGGTACTAATGAGGTGTTTAGCAGGCTGACATCATTAAATAGGTGGCTGGTGCAGTTTTGTAGACAGCAAGGCTTTAGCTTTATTGAGAACTGGCCTTCGTTCTGGGGCCGCCGTGGCCTGCTGATGCTGGACGGCCTCCACCCTACTGGTGAAGGCGCTGCCATCTTGTCTGCGCACATAGATAGAGCTCTACAGGGAGGGTACATTAGGAATCTACAGCAGGCCACGGGGCAGGTGATTAGAGACTCTGCAAGGCTTATGACAAATGTGGGTGTGGAATCCATTAGCTTAGCGTGGAAATTACTGCAGAAAGTCCACTATGGTGATAGTGCAGTTTATCTGCCAGGGAGGGAATTTCAACAAGTTGAGACTGTGGCCTGCTCCCGTAGACGTGTCCATAAAAAATATAAAAATCATAGAGGGATATGCTTTGCAAACTTAATACGCATTACTATATTGGATCATGTTGAAATTGAGGTTGGCCCAATGGTTGTTCCAGCAATATCAAAGATTTAATGTCTGCTACCTACAACGCGTGTGGAATGTCTCAAACCTAAACCTACTTCTAGGCATCTTATATATGCCACTCTAGAACCACCCGTTAACCCAAACAGCTCAACTGTCAACCCCACTGAGGTCCTTAGACTGGGTCTCAATGACATAAGATCACTGTCCTCAAAATCATTGTTGATTAATGATTTAATTATTGATCATCACTTAGATATGATTGGGTTATGTGAAACCTGGCTTAAACCTACAGCTGTCCTCCCCTTAAATGAAGCCTGCCCACCAGCATATACATTTAGTCACGTCCCTCATGTTGCGAAGCAAGGCGGGGTTGTAGCTCTTATTTATAAATCTAGGTTTAGTTTATTAACTGTTGGGGGTCACAAATATAACTCGTTTGAGCATCTGATTCTCCGCTCCGCTCAGGATATTACGCATTGCCAAGGTCAGAAGAATAAAAATCAGCTGTATTACTTTGTCACTGTATATAGGCCTCCTGGCCCATATTCTGAATTCTTAGATGAATTTGGTGCGTTCATTTCTAACTTGTCAAAAGTTAGAAAAGCAGATAACATTCTGATCATTGGTGACTTTAACGTTCATATAAATAAGCCTTCTGATCCCCTCTGCAAATCATTTATGGAAACTGTGGATGCATTAGGATTTCGGCAATGCATTCGGGATTCGACGCACATTAGTGGAAATACCCTGGATCTCGTTCTCACACATGGTATTGCTGTCACGAATATTGACATCATGCCTCTTACATCAGTGGTCTCTGATCAATCACTTATTAAGTTTACAGTTTCACTGCCATGTTTAGTGGAACAACAACCTTATTTATCATTACGGCGATGCATCAACTCCTCAGTTAAGACTGAACTAGAAGCTAGACTGCCTGATGTCTTAGCCTCACTTTTGACAAATACTTAGTCAGTAGACAGACTTGTGGATAGATTAAACTCAGTGCTCAAAATGACACTCGACATGATTGCACCACCTGTGTTGAAACCGTGGTCCCCAAAATTGCAGTCACCCTGGTTCAATGATTACCTGCGTGACCTCAAGCATAAAGCAAGAGGTCTAGAATGGAAATGGCATCGTTCAAAATTAGAAGTATTCCACCTTGCGTGGCGTGATGCTATCTTAGACTATAAGCATGCATTGTTGGCTACAAAGCGGACCTATTACTCTGATTTGATCAACAAAAACAAGCATAACTCAAAGTTCTTGTTCGACACAGTGGCAACAATTATTCATGGACAACTACCTGTAGTTCGCTCTCCTTTTACAGCACAAGATTTCCTGGATTACTTTGAGAAGAAAATAGATGACATTAGGTTGAACATATCCCAGCATGCCTTAACCCAGCCACTACACCCTGCTATTGAGGTGCGCGCCACTACTGAGGTATTACCTAGATTTACAGAATTTGATGGTATCTCTCTAGACATGCTGATGAAACTCGTAATGTCAACAAGAAGCACAACCTGTTTATTTGATCCTATACTAACAAAACTGTTTAAGAACCTGTGGCCCACTCTTGGGCCGATTGTGCTGGAAATGATTAATCTTTCTTTAACTTCTGGATATGTTCCTAAATGTCTCAAATCTGCAGTGATTAAACCATTACTTAAGAAACCTAATCTTGACCCTAGTGTATTGAAAAACTATCGGCCTATATCTAAGCTATCATTTTGCTCTAAAATTCTGGAAAAAGTGGTGTCACAGCAGCGTGTAGACTATCTTACTGAGAATAATCTCTTTGAGCCGCTGCAGTCTGCTTATAGAAAATATCATTCCACAGAGACGGCTCTCACTAAAGTGGTGAATGATCTTCTGCTTACAATGGATTCAGACACCACTACGGTTCTGTTGCTGTTAGATCTCAGTGCTGCATTTGATACAGTGGATCATCATATTCTGCTTGATAGGCTGGAAAATCATTTTGGGATTACTGGGAGTGCCCTTGCATGGCTGACGTCATACTTGACCAGTCGTTCTCACTGTGTTTTGTACAGTAACACTACCTCTAACCTTGGTGACATGAAATTTGGGGTTCCTCAGGGGTCTGTCTTAGGCCCCCTGCTTTTCTCCCTTTATATAGCACCCCTTGGGTACATATTGCGGCGTTTTGGGATTACCTTTCACTGCTATGCAGATGATACTCAGTTATATATGCCGATAACTGCTGGTAATCTCGTTCACATGAAATCCTTAGAAGATTGCCTTGCAGCAGTGAGAAGTTGGATGTCTAGAAACTTCCTACTTTTAAACTCTGAAAAGACTGAAATGATGGTTCTTGGTCCAGTGAGACATCAGCATCAATTTGACCAGTTAACACTCAGCCTAGGCTTGTGTGTCATACATCACACTGACAAAGTGAGTAACCTTGGGGTAATTTTTGATCCTTCGTTGTCCTTTGGCCTCCATATTAGAAATATTACTAGGACTACTTTCTTCCACCTGCGAAATATAGCAAAGATTTGTCCCATCATGTCTATGGCTGATGCTGAGACCCTGATCCATGCGTTCATCTCTTCTAGATTGGACTACTGCAATGTTCTATTTTCTGGTTTACCGCAGTCTAGCATTAGGGGTCTCCAATTGGTTCAGAATGCTGCAGCCAGAGTTTTGACACGAAGCAGAAAGTTTGACCACATTACACCCATTTTGGCATCTCTTCACTGGCTTCCTGTCCCAGTGACATCAGATTTTAAAGTTATGCTACAAACCTATAAAATTATTCATGGACTGGCACCTCCCTACCTAGCTGACCTAATTAAACCTTATGTACCAGCCCGGGCTTTATGGTCTCAGGGTGCAGGACTACTTTGTGTCCCTAGGGTGAATAAGAAGTCTGCGGGTCACAGAGCTTTCTCTTATTGTGCCCCTGTTCTGTGGCATGATCTCCCTGCGTCAATAAAACAATCAGATTCTGTAGAGACTTTCAAGTCCAGACTTAAGACGCACTTATTTTCCCTTTCATATGGCTAGCATACTGGTGCAGTTTTGTTTACGCTTTTTACTCTTTTAATTCATGTTATTACTAATTAAAAAGCACTGTAACTAGGTTTAAGGATATGATTCCTTCTTTATGTTCTCTAATGCCATATACCAACACAGTGCAGAGTAGCTACCTAAACTCTGTAAGTGAGATAGAGTATCTCGTCAATAGTTTTACATCCTCATTGAAGACAACTTTGGATGCTGTAGCTCCTCTGAAAAAGAGAGCTTTAAATCAGAAGTGCCTGACTCTGTGGTATAACTCACAAACTCGCAGCTTAAAACAGATAACCCGTAAGTTGGAGAGGAAATGGCGTCTCACTAATTTAGAAGATCTTCACTTAGCCTGGAAAAAGAGTCTGTTGCTCTATAAAAAAGCCCTCCGTAAAGCTAGGACATCTTACTACTCATCACTAATTGAAGAAAATAAGAACAACCCCAGGTTTCTTTTCAGCACTGTAGCCAGGCTGACAAAGAGTCAGAACTCTATTGAGCCGAGTATTCCTTTAACTTTAACTAGTAATGACTTCATGACTTTCTTTGCTAATAAAAGTTTAACTATTAGAGAAAAAATTACTCATAACCATCCCAAAGACATATCGTTATCTTTGGCTGCTTTCAGTGATGCCGGTATTTGGTTAGACTCTTTCTCTCCGATTGTTCTGTCTGAGTTATTTTCATTAGTTACTTCATCCTAACCATCAACATGTCTATTAGACCCCATTCCTACCAGGCTGCTCAAGGAAGCCCTACCATTAATTAATGCTTCGATCTTAAATATGATCAATCTATCTTTATTAGTTGGCTATGTACCACAGGCTTTTAAGGTGGCAGTAATTAAACCATTACTTAAAAAGCCATCACTTGACCCATCTATCTTAGCTAATTATAGGCCAATCTCCACCCTTCCTTTTCTCTCAAAAATTCTTGAAAGGGTAGTTGTAAAACAGCTAACTGATCATCTGCAGAGGAATGGTCTATTTGA
The DNA here is from genome assembly GCF_902500255.1 of Thalassophryne amazonica. Classification (NCBI taxonomy): domain Eukaryota; kingdom Metazoa; phylum Chordata; class Actinopteri; order Batrachoidiformes; family Batrachoididae; genus Thalassophryne; species Thalassophryne amazonica. Next base: position 19,828,878 of record NC_047114.1, on the reverse strand, counting down.
AGAGTTTCAGTCAGGGTTTAGAATTCATCATAGTACAGAAACAGCATTAGTGAAGGTTACAAATGATCTTCTTATGGCCTCAGACAGTGGACTCATCTCTGTGCTTGTTCTGTTAGACCTCAGTGCTGCTTTTGATACTGTTGACCATAAAATTTTATTACAGAGATTAGAGCATGCCATAGGTATTAAAAGCACTGCGCTGCGGTGGTTTGAATCATATTTATCTAATAGATTACAATTTGTTCATGTAAATGGGGAATCTTCTTCACAGACTAAGGTTAATTATGGAGTTCCACAAGGTTCTGTGCTGGGACCAATTTTATTCACTTTATACATGCTTCCCTTAGGCAGTATTATTAGACAGCATTGCTTAAATTTTCAATGTTACGCAGATGATACCCAGCTTTATCTATCCATGAAGCCAGAGGACACACACCAATTAGCTAAACTGCAGGATTGTCTTACAGACATAAACACATGGATGACCTCTAATTTCCTGCTTTTAAACTCAGATAAAACCGAAGTTATTGTACTTGGCCCCACAAATCTTAGAAACATGGTGTCTAACCAGATCTTTACTCTGGATGGCATTAACCTGACCTCTAGTAATACTGTGAGAAATCTTGGAGTCATTTTTGATCAGGATCTGTCATTCAATGCGCATATTAAACAAATATGTAGGACTGCTTTTTTGCATTTACGCAGTATCTCTAAAATTAGAAAGGTCTTGTCTCAGAGTGATGCTGAAAAACTAATTCATGCATTTATTTCCTCTAGGCTGGACTATTGTAATTCATTATTATCAGGTTGTCCTAAAAGTTCCCTGAAAAGCCTTCAGTTAATTCAAAATGCTGCAGCTAGAGTACTAACGGGGACTAGAAGGAGAGAACATATCTCACCCATATTGGCCTCTCTTCATTGGCTTCCTGTTAATTCTAGAATAGAATTTAAAATTCTTCTTCTTACTTATAAGGTTTCGAATAATCAGGTCCCATCTTATCTTAGGGACCTCATAGTACCATATCACCCCAATAGAGCGCTTCGCTCTCAGACTGCAGGCTTACTTGTAGTTCCTAGGGTTTGTAAGAGTAGAATGGGAGGCAGAGCCTTCAGCTTTCAGGCTCCTCTCCTGTGGAACCAGCTCCCAATTCAGATCAGGGAGACAGACACCCTCTCTACTTTTAAGATTAGGCTTAAAACTTTCCTTTTTGCTAAAGTTTATAGTTAGCGCTGGATCAGGTGACCCTGAACCATCCCTTAGTTATGCTGCTATAGACTTAGACTGCTGGGGGGTTCCCATGATGCACTGAGTGTTTCTTTCTCTTTTTGCTCTGTATGCACCACTCTGCATTTAATCATTAGTGATTGATCTCTGCTCCCCTCCACAGCATGTCTTTTTCCTGGTTCTCTCCCTCAGCCCCAGCCAGTCCCAGCAGAAGACTGCCCCTCCCTGAGCCTGGTTCTGCTGGAGGTTTCTTCCTGTTAAAAGGGAGTTTTTCTTCCCACTGTTGCCAAGTGCTTGCTCACAGGGGGTCGTTTTGACCGTTGGGGTTTTTACGTAATTATTGTATGGCCTTGCCTTACAATATAAAGCGCCTTGGGGCAACTGTTTGTTGTGATTTGGCGCTATATAAATAAATTGATTGATTGATAGTTGAAGTGGGCCGCGGCCTCAACTTCACCTAAATTCTGGGTCTTTTAGTGAAGCTTAGGGCTAGCGGCCAGCAATCACCTTAGTATTTCTTCTGTTTTTCTTGTTGATTAATGCTGGCAAATTATACAGTATTTTTTTGTCTTTCTGATGCGTGATTCTCTTTTTTCTCTGTTTAAGGTGCAGCTCCATCCAGAGATGGGAGTTGTGTTTGAGTTGGCGATCCTCCTGTCCTGTGCACCAACAGCAATTCTTGTTTATTTGTCCGTGAATTGTTCTGTGAATTATCTCTGTAATTTATGTTTGTAGCATGGCCCAAGCAGAGGGTCACCCCTTTGAGTCTGGTCTGCTTGAGGTTTCTTCCTCAGACAGAGTTTTTCCTTACCACTGTTGCTCTGGGGGTTGGTAAGGTTAGACCTTACCTGTGTGAAGCGCCTTGAGGCAACTCTGTTGTGATTTGGCGCTATATAAAGGAAATAAATTGAAATTGAAATTAAAAATTGATAGATTGCAACTACGCTGGGTACACATAAATCAAGAGCAATCAGAGATCCAGATCACCTCCAACATTCAGTGGAGAGTTCCATGGCATAACATGCAGATGTGGTGCAAATTGGGTTAGAATCCATGAAGTAGGTGTTGGGTATTTTCTCCTCCAAACATTTTTAAAACCTTTAACAAGACAAACAGAGTCAAGAAACACCAGTGAGACAGAAAGTCAAATATTACGCGCGGAGTGCGGCCAGGCTGTACACCAAAGCTACACTAAAGTCTGGCCTGCTTTTCCGCTCTTTTTATTAAGAGACGCCCTCATCACATAAACAAAAAACTTGTCCTAAGGGTGGGGGTGATGACGCAAGACAAGTTTCTTCCCATAACATAAACGCATACGTCAATAAGTGCAGCTGTAAGGAAGAACACTTTCAGGTCAGCACATCTCGTTCGTCTGTTGCAGGTATCAGCTGTTCTGCATCTGCCTGAAGTGTCCTGTCTTTCACACTCCTTCACACTAAACACCACATCACAATAGTCAAAACGTTCTCTTACTCCCAGTCGTTAGAGGCTGCGAAAACAAAGTTATATTATAATAATAAGTACATCCAGCCCTTCATTCCCAGCTCAGATTGACCCCAGAGTGCTAAAACAAAATTGAATTCTCAGGATTGCATTAAGACAGGTGCAAAACAGCACAACACCGTTCTCATGAGAAAGAAGACAAAGCTAAAACAAGGTTGAATAACACGTACATTCTCAGGGTGAAGTGCAAAACAGCACAACACCGTTCTCATGAGAAAGAAGACAAATGTACAAATGTTTAACAGTGATAACATATATACAAAATCCTTAACAGTAGGTTTGACGTAATTATCCTGCTCTCCTTGTGTGTATCCAGCACAATTTAGCAGTAAGCCTAACTCCTCTTGAAAAATACGCTGAGTCAGGATGTAGCGTCCTTAGCTCCAGTTTATTCAGCATATTTCCAAAACAGAGTAAAACTGTAACAGAACAGAAAAAAAGTGGCCTTAGCATCGTATCAATGAGCTATCATGAAACACAGACAGTCTTAGCCATGAATAACTAACATTTCAAAAATTCACATCCACAGTAAGTGTCCTCTTAAAATAAGGCACAAATATAACTCCTTTCTTATAAACATATAAAAACTTGCAGACGTACAGATGGTGATGTCGAAGGAGCAACATTTAGAGCAGATGGCAGTGGATGAACTTTGAGCACATTGTTTACGCTGAACTAAAGCAAGATGGCGGACTTCCTGTGCAAGTTCCTGTCTACATAAAGAACCAAGTGCAAACTAATACAAAATAATTATATGACACTTTTAGAGGCAGAACAGTAATCCTTCAAAGCCTGTATAAAGTGAAACTTGATCCGGATCACCTCCACAATTATGTGGCTTTTTCCATGCTGTAATATCTATCTGTGGTACAAATTTGGTGAGAATTCGTGATGTAGTTTTGGTGTAATCCTTCAAAGACAAAAGTGAAATCTTGATCCAGAATCCAGATCATTTCCTGCTTTTAAACTCAGATAAAACTGAAGTTATTGTACTTGGCCCTACAAATCTTAGAAACATGGTGTCTAACCAGATCCTTACTCTGGGTGGCATTACCCTGACCTCTAGTAATACTGTGAGAAATCTTGGAGTCATTTTTGATCAGGATGTCATTCAAAGCGCATATTAAACAAATATGTAGGACTGCTTTTTTGCATTTACGCAATATCTCTAAAATCAGAAAGGTCTTGTCTCAGAGTGATGCTGAAAAACTAATTCATGCATTTATTTCCTCTAGGCTGGACTATTGTAATTCATTATTATCAGGTTGTCCTAAAAGTTCCCTAAAAGCCTTCAGTTAATTCAAAATGCTGCAGCTAGAGTACTGACGGGGACTAGAAGGAGAGAGCATATCTCACCCATATTGGCCTCTCTTCATTGGCTTCCTGTTAATTCTAGAATAGAATTTAAAATTCTTCTTCTTACTTATAAGGTTTTGAATAATCAGGTCCCATCTTATCTTAGGGACCTCGTAGTACCATATCACCCCAATAGAGCGCTTCGCTCTCAGACTGCAGGCTTGCTTGTAGTTCCTAGGGTTTGTAAGAGTAGAATGGGAGGCAGAGCCTTCAGCTTTCAGGCTCCTCTCCTGTGGAACCAGCTCCCAATTCAGATCAGGGAGACAGACACCCTCTCTACTTTTAAGATTAGGCTTAAAACTTTCCTTTTTGCTAAAGCTTATAGTTAGGGCTGGATCAGGTGACCCTGAACCATCCCTTAGTTATGCTGCTATAGACGTAGACTGCTGGGGGGTTCCCATGATGCACTGTTTCTTTCTCTTTTTGCTCTGTATGCACCACTCTGCATTTAATCATTAGTGATCGATCTCTGCTCCCCTCCACAGCATGTCTTTTTCCTGGTTCTCTCCCTCAGCCCCAACCAGTCCCAGCAGAAGACTGCCCCTCCCTGAGCCTGGTTCTGCTGGAGGTTTCTTCCTGTTAAAAGGGAGTTTTTCCTTCCCACTGTAGCCAAGTGCTTGCTCACAGGGGGTCGTTTTGACCGTTGGGGTTTTACATAATTATTGTATGGCCTTGCCTTACAATATAAAGCGCCTTGGGGCAACTGTTTGTTGTGATTTGGCGCTATATAAAAAATTGATTGATTGATTGATTACAGCAATGCATTCAGGATTCAATGCACATAAGTGGAAATACCCTGGATTTGGTTCTCGTACGTAGTACTGCTTTCACGAATATTAACATCATGCCTCTTGCATCAGAGGTGTCTGATTACTCACTTATTTGGTTTACAGTTTCGCTGCCGTGTTAAGTGGAACAACAACCTTATATGTCACTGTGGCAATGCATCAACTCAACCACAACTGTACTCAAAGCTAGACTGCCTTATATCTTAGCTTTTCACATTTGGAAAATGCCCAATCAGAAGACAGTCTTGTGGATAGTTTAAACTCAGCGCTCAAAACTACACTCGACATGATTGTGCCACCTTTATTAAAACCATATCCCCCCAAGACACAATCACCTTGGATCAATGATTACTTGCGTAACCTCAAGCATAAGGCAAGAGGTCTAGAATGGAAATGGCATTGTTCAAAATTTGAAGTATTCCACCTTGCGTGGCATGATAATATCTTAGATTATAAGCATGCATGACTGGCTACAAAGCGGACTTATTACTCTGATTTGATCAACAAAAACAAGCATAACTCAAAGTTCTTGTGCAACACGGTGGTAACACTTATTCATTGACAACCACCTGTAAGTAGCTTTCCTTTTACAGCACAAGATTTCTTGGATTACTTTGAGAAGGATATAGAAGACATTAGGTTAAACATATCTCAGCATGCCTTAACCCAGCCACTACACCCTGCTACTGAGGTGGGTGCCATTACTGAGGTATTACCGAGATTTGCTGAATTTGATGGTATCTCACTAGGCGTGCTGACGAAACTCATAATGTCTACAAAAGGCACAGCCTTCTTATTATTCCAACAAAACTGTTCAAGGACCTGTGGCCCACTCTTGGGCTGACTGTGCTGGAAATTAATAATCTTTCTTTAACTTCTGGATCTGTTCCTAAATGTTTCAAATCTACAGTGATTAAACCATTATTTAAGAAACCTAATCTTGACCCTAGTGTATCGAAAAACTATATCTGTCATTTGCTCAAAATTCTGGCAAAAGTGGTTTCATAGCAGCTTGCGGACCACCTTGCTGAGAATGGTCTTTTTGAGCCACTGCAGTCTGGTTTTCGAAAATATCATTCTACAGAGACAGCTCTCATTAAAGTGGTAAATGATCTTTGCTTGCAATGGACTTGGACACCACTACGGTTCTGGTGCTATTCAAACTCAGTGCTGCGTTTGATACCGTGGATCATCATATTCCCTTCAATAGGCTGTAGAATTATTTTGGGATTACTGGGAGTGCCCTTGCATGGTTGACATCATACCTGACCAGTCGTTCTCACTGTGGTATAGCACCCCTTGGGCATATATTTTGGCATTTTGGGAATATCTTTCACTGATATGCTGATTATACTCAGTTATACATGCCAATACTGGCTGGTAATCTCTTCCACATAAAATCCTTAGAAGATTGCCTTGCATCAGTGAGAAGCTGGATGTCAAGGAACTTCCTACTTTTAAACGCCGATAAGACTGAAATGATGGTTCTTGGTCCAGTGAGACATCGCCATCAATTTCACCAGCTATTACTTAGGACCCCTTCACACATTGTATGAATAAGTACAAATCAGGGCAAATCATGGCAGAACAGCGAACCACAAAAGCACCGAGCCGACGTGCAGGTGTTGTGTGGGCCGCTGAAGAGGAGGTACTGCTGGCCCACCACCACCAGATGGCGCCCTGCTTGAAGTGCGGGCTTCAAGCACGAGAGGGCGTCGGAGCCGCTGGCAGTGACAGCTGTCACACATCATCAGCACCAGCTGTCACTCATCCAACCCATCACCATAAAGGCCGGACTGCAACTCCACCTCCTTGCCGAGAAATCAGCCACCAGAAGAGGTAATTTCTCTGCTGACTTAAAACTGAATAATAGTCTGAACTCTTTTGCAGCCATTTTCCTGTGGTGTTGCCTTATCTGTGGGATTGGCATTTGGTGTGATCAGCGACAGCTTCGCTTCACACTCCAACCAGATAAGTGGTTAGACAGGAGCTGCACGAGTGTGTGATTGGAGGTGGAGGTGCTCCCTCCCTAACGAACACAGTCTGGGATTAGTGAGTGTGCGAACTCACACTCATCAATACTGTTTCTGTTCTCTGCCAGCAGTACCAGGTCTGACAGCTGGAGACGGTGGCCACCTGGGGATCCAGGATTTGGTGGCTCCAGTGTTCTTCAGATCCGTTGGCGGTGAAGGCCGTGTGGGATCCGGCTCGGTTCTGGTTGGACGTCTCCTATCCTCAAGCCTGCCCACACGTCACTCTACATATAATTGTCTGTGGTACCAAAACTGTATTTGTCTGTATTCCGTTGTGCACCTCACAACATTAAATTGTTACTGTTTGGCTTATCCATTGCCCATTCATTTAACGCCCCCTGTTGTGGGTCTGTGTTCCTACACCTTCACAATAGGATTTCTCGGCCAGCGTCATGGATCCCGAGGGGCGTCAACCATCGCTTGAAAAGCCAATGGAAGAGCAAGGTGCACAGGCGTCAGCAGGAGGCGTGTTAGGTGAGCTGCAGCAAATCTTAACCACTTTCACTGCTCGGTTGGACTTAGTCACCGAGCAGAATGTGATTCTCAATTGGAGGATGGAGGCTCTCACTGCCCAGGTGGAAGCGCAGGCTCAGGGCGCTGCTGCAGCACCTCCTCCTGCTGACCGGGGGCCTGAGACAGACATTCCGCTGGTTGTTCAATGAACCCCCCCACCATCCCCTGAAGCATACATAAGCCCTCCAGAGCCGTACGGAGGCTGTGTCGAGACGTGCGCAGACTTCTTAATGCAGTGCTCGCTCGTCTTTTCACAGCGTCCCGTCATGTACGCGTCAGACGCCGGGTGGCTTACGTTATAAATTTGCTTCGAGGAGAGGCACGCGCCTGGGCTACGGCGCTCTGGGAGCAGAATTCACAGCTCCTAACAACGTATACTGGGTTTGTGAGGGAGTTCAAACAGGTTTTTGATCACCCCCATAGAGGCGAATCCGCATCAAACTTGCTGCTGTCAATCAGACAGGGGCGTCGGAGTGCAGCGGAGTACGCAGTCGACTTCCGCATTGCGGCAGCGAGGTCCGGCTGGAACAACGTTGCACTCCGCGCCGCCTTCATAAACGGACTGTCTCCGGTCCTGAAGGAGCATCTACTGGCTAAGGACGAACCGCGGGATTTCGATGGGCTTGTTGATCTGGTTATACGATTAGATAACCGATTAGAGGAACACCGTCGGGAGCAGGGCGGGGGGCGTGGCCGGGCACGAGCCGTCCCTCTTCCTTCCGGGTCCGAAAGGGTGCCGTCTTCCCCACACACCACAGCCCGTGACTCTCGTGTGGCAACAGCTCCCCCTGCTGACGAAGCTATGGACACGAGCAGGGCTAAAGTCAATACGAAGCTCAGACGGGGAGTGTTTTTTCTGTGGCTCGAGTGAGCATTTACAGAGGGACTGCCCCAAGCGGTTAAACGACAACGCCCGCCCTTAGAAGCTGTGCTAAGGGTCGGCCATAACACGCACGCGGGGAAACCCCGTAAATACGCACGCATCCCAGTTACGATCCTGTGTGGAGATCTGACCCTTCATGCCCCAGCACTGGTAGACACGGGGTCGGAAGGGAATCTGCTGGACAGCAGATGGGCAAGGGAAGTCGGGCTCCCTCTAGTGGCTCTACCTTCACCTTTGAAGGTACGGGCACTAGATGGCACCCTTCTTCCATTAATCACACCAGACACAACCAGTGACATTGGTGGTGTCTGGTAATCACAGGGAGGAGATTGTGTTTTATGTAACACCTTCTACCTCCCGTGTGATTTTGGGTTATCCTTGGATGATAAAAGCACAATCCCCGGATCGATTGGCCGTCTGGGGTTGTGGCTCAGTGGAGCGAAACCTGCCACCGGGAATGTCTCAGATCCTCGGTTCCGCCTGGTGTGACAGCTAGTGAGGAGGTTAAAGTCCCCCCCAATCTTAAGGCGGTGCCACGTGAGTACCACGATCTTGCTGACGTTTTCAGCAAAGATCTGGCGCTCACCCTTCCCCCGCACCGTCCGTACGATTGTGCCATTGATCTGATCCCGGGCGTTGAGTACCCGTCCAGTAGGCTGTACAGCCTCTCACGTCCTGAGTGCGAAGCAATGGAGACCTACATCCGGGACTCGTTAGCTGCCGGGCTGATCCGGAACTCCAGCTCCCCGATGGGTGCTGGTTTCTTTTTTGTGGGCAAGAAAGACGGCGGACTCTGTCCATGCATTGATTACCGGGGGCTGAACGAGATCACGGTTCGCAACCGATACCCTCTGCCCCTGTTAGATTCAGTGTTCACGCCCCTGCATGGAGCCCAAATTTTCACAAAACTGGATCTTAGGAATGCGTACCACCTGGTTCGGATCCCGAAGGGAGATGAATGGAAGACGGCATTTAACACCCCGTTAGGTCACTTTGAGTACCTGGCCATGCCGTTCGGCCTCACTAATGCCCCCGCAACGTTCCAAACTTTGGTAAATGATGTCTTGCGTTACTTCCTGCATCGGTTTGTCTTCGTATATCTGGACGATATACTCATCTTTTCCCCGGATCCTGAGACTCATGTTACGCATGTACGTCAGGTCCTGCAACGGTTGTTGGAGAACCGGCTGTTTGTGAAGGGCGAGAAGTGCGAGTTCCACCATACTTCTCTGTCCTTCCTGGGGTTCATCATCTCCTCAAACTCCGTCGCACCCGATCTGGCCAAGGTAGCGGCGGTGAGAGATTGGCCCCAACCAACAAACCGTAGGAAACTACAACAGTTCCTCGGTTTTGCTAATTTTTACCGGAGGTTCATCAAGGGCTATAGTCAGGTGGTTAGCCCCCTGACAGCCCTGACCTCCACTATAGTCCCTTTCACCTGGTCGGATCGGTGCAAAGCCGCATTTAGGGAGTTGAAACGCCGGTTCTCGACTGCAACAGTTCTGGTGCAGCCCGATCCTAATCGCCAGTTTATAGTCGAAGTGGATGCCTCTGACTCAGGGATAGGAGCCGTGCTATCCCAGAGTGGGGAGTCCGACAAGGTTCTCCACCCATGTGCCTATTTTTCCCGCAGGTTGACCCCGGCTGAAAGGAATTATGACGTCGGCAATCAGGAACTTCTTGCGGTGAAGGAGGCTCTGGAGGAGTGGAGACACCTGTTGGAGGGAGCTTCGGTACCATTCACGGTTTTCACAGACCATCGGAACCTGGAGTACATCCGGACCGCCAAGCGTCTGAACCCCAGGCAAGCCCACTGGTCACTGTTCTTCGGGCGTTTTGACTTTCGGATCACATACCGCCCCGGGACGAAGAACCAACGGTCTGACGCCCTGTCCCGGGTGCACGAGGAGGAAGTCAGGACCGAGCTGTCAGACCCCCCTGAAACCATCATCCCCGAGTCCACTGTCGTGGCCACCCTCACCTGGGACGTGGAGAAGACCGTCCGGGAGGCCCTGACACAGAACCTGGACCCGGGGACTGGACCGAAGAGCAAAATGTACGTCCCACCAGAGGCCAGGGCTGCAGTCCTGGACTTCTGTCATGGGTCCAAGCTCTCCTGTCACCCAGGGGTGCGAAGAACTGTGGCAGTTGTCCGGCAGCACTTCTGGTGGGCGTCTCTGGAAGCCGACGTACGTCCAGGCCTGCACCACCTGCGCCAGGGGCAAAGCGGACCACCGAAAAACCCAAGGCCTCCTCCAGCCTCTGCCAGTGCCTCATCGCCCCTGGTCTCACATCGGCCTGGACTTCGTCACGGGCATCCCGCCGTCCCAGGGCAAGATGACCATCCTCACGATAGTGGACCGGTTCTCCAAGGCGGCCCACTTCGTGGCCCTCCCGAAGCTCCCAACGGCCCAGGAGACTGCAGACCTCCTGGTCCACCATGTCGTGCGTCTGCATGGGATTCCATCAGACATTGTCTCAGTTCGTGGTCCTCAGTTCTCCTCCCAGGTCTGGAGGAGTTTCTGCAGGGAACTGGGGGCCACTGTAAGTCTCTCATCCGGGTACCACCCCCAGACGAACGGGCAGGCAGTGCGGACGAATCAGGAATTAGAGCAGGCCCTGTGTGACCTCCGCGCACCCGACGGCCTAGAGTGACCATCTGGCCTGGATCGAGTACGCTCATAATAGCCAAGTGTCATCTGCCACTGGCCTCTCCCCATTCGAGGTATGTTTGGGGTACCAGCCCCATTATTTCCGCTCGTGTAGGGAGAGGTCGGGGTGCCCTCGGTCCAGGGCCATCTGCGTATCAGCCCGGGCAGGTGGTTTGGCTATCTACAAAGGACATCCCCCTGGAGGCGGAATCCCAAAAACTTAAAGACAGATTCATCGGACCCTTCACCATCCTAAAAGTCCTCAGTCCAGCCGCAGTGAAGCTGGCAGCTTTAGCTTCACTGCGGATACATCCGGTCTTTCATGTGTCATGTGTCACGACTCAAACCCTGCCATACCTCTCCCCTCTGTGCCCCTGGAACGGCGCCGCCGCCTGCCCGGATCATCGACGTGGAGCCGGCTTGGACTGTGCGCCGGCTCCTGGACGTCCTTCGGAAGGGCCGGGGGTTCCAGTATTTGGTGGACTGGGAGGGATACGGACCCGAAGAACGCTCCTGGGTGAAGAGGAGCTTCATCCTGGACCCGGCCCTCCTGGCCGACTTTTACGCCGAGCACCCGGACAAGGAGGCCAGGAGGCGCCCGTTGAGGGGGGGGTCCTGTTGTGTGGGCCGCTGAAGAGGAGGTACTGCTGGGCCACCACCACCAGATGGCGCCCTGCTTGAAGTGCGGGCTTCAAGCACGAGAGGGCGTCGGAGCCACTGGGAGTGACAGCTGTCACACATCATCAGCACCAGCTGTCACTCATCCAACCCATCACCATAAAGGCCGGACTGCAACTCCACCTCCTCGCCGAGAAATCAGCCACCAGAAGAGGTAATTTCTCTGCTGACGTAAAACTGAATAATAGTCTGAACTCTTTTGCAGCCGTTTTCCTTTGGTGTTGCCTTATCTGTGGGATTGGCGTTTGGTGTGATCAGCGACGGCTTCGCTTCACACTCCAACCAGATAAGTGGTTAGACAGGAGCTGCACGAGTGTGTGATTGGAGGTGGAGGTGCTCCCTCCCTATCGAACACAGTCTGTGGGATTACTGAGTGTGCGAACTCACACTCATCAATACTGTTTCTGTTCTCTGCCAGCAGTACCAGGTCTGACAGCTGGAGACGATGGCCACCTGGGGATCCAGGACTTGGCGGTTCCGGTGTTCTTCAGATCTGTTGGCGGTGAAGGCCGTGTGGGATCCGGCTCGGTTCTGGACGGACGTCTCCTATCCTCAAGCCTTCTACGTCACTCTACATATAATTGTCTGTGGTACCAAAACTGTATTTGTCTGTATTCCGTTGTGCACTTCACAACATTAAATTGTTACTGTTTGGCTTATCCATTGCCCGTTCATTTAACGCCCCCTGTTGAGGGTCCGTGTTCCTACACCTTCACAACAGCAGGAGTAAATGATGCTGCTGCGATGGTTTGGAACACGTGACAGTGTCATGCAGAAGAGTGCACGACACCATTGACGGGCAGGAGTAAATGATGCCGCTGCGATGGTTTGGAACACGTGACAGTGTCATGCATGAGCATGCACAACACCGTTGCAGCGGGAACACAGTGAGAGCAGCTGGAGTATGTGTAACTACATTGCGCAGCTGCTGTGAAAAAAAAAGAAAACTACATGCCAGCCATGGAATTTTATTTATTTATTTTATTTGGTTTATTTGGCAGGGACCATGTACAAAAGCATTAATCAATAAAACATTAAAAAGATGCGTTGTACCAGACTATAGCTCTCAGAGCTAATTTCCATCTGCAGTCCCTGTGACATACAAAACACATATCATAAAACAATGCAGTCTATATACACATTAATACAATCTATGTACATACATAATAGCAAAAACATTTAAAACACATTCTATATTAATCAACCATTAAAAAACACTATACGAGGTCTGTCAATAAAGTATAGGTCCTTTTTATTTTTTTCAAAAACTATATGGATTTCATTCATATGTTTTTACGTCAGACATGCTTGAACCCTCGTGCGCATGCATGAGTTTTTCCACGCCTGTCGGTGACGTCATTCTCCTGTGAGCACTCCTTGTGGGAGGAGTCGTCCAGCCCCTCGTCGGAATTCCTTTGTCTGAGAAGTTGCTGAGAGACTGGCGCTTTGTTTGATCAAAATTTTTTCTAAACCTGTGAGACACATCGAAGTGGACACGGTTCGAAAAATTAAGCTGGTTTTCGGTGAAAATTTTAACGGCTGATGAGAGAGTTTGAGGTGATACTGTCGCTTTAAGGACTTCCCACGGTGCGAGATGTCGCGCAGCGCTCTCAGGCGCCGTCGTCAGCCTGTTTCAAGCTGAAAACCTCCATATTTCAGGCTCTATTGATCCAGGACGTCGTGAGAGAACAGAGAAGTTTCAGAAGTTGTCGGTCTCAGCATTTTATCCGGATATTCCACTGTTAAAGGAGATTTTTTTAATGAAAGACGTTCATTAATGCCGACATGTCTGAGTCGTTATTAAATGTTTTTTTTAAATCGATGCTAAACTTTGTGTAGTCTTTACATAGTTTTAACTCTATTGGTAATTTATTCCATTCAGTTATAGTTTTAAAGGAAAAAGCTGATTGGCCGAGTGCAGTCTTTCTTTTGGGGATGCCACACTGACCCTGGCATGTGGACCTTGTTGTTCTGGTCATCTGTTCAGAGGTCAATGTAGCAATCATTTTCAGCGGTGGAGGAGCCATATTATTAATAATTTTGAACAACAGATGTAAGTTTGAAAATACAACCATGTTTTCAAAACTCAGCATTTTATGTTTGCCAAGTATTTTGCAATGATGATGTAGTCGTGATTTTCTATGAATAATTTTAAGTGCCTGTTTATGGATTGATTCCAGTGTTGATTCCATTGTTGTCTTATTTGCTTGTGACCAACATGAAATACCAAAAGTTAAGTGAGACATTATCATTGCATTCATGTAGATTTTAGCTCCTGGGATGCTCAGAGAATTTCTTATACCTCTGAAATTTGACAAGTTATATTTCAATGTGTGACAGACCTTTTTTATATGGTTGTTAAAAGTTAGATTTGAGTCCAAAATTATGCCTAAATATTTGAACTCAGTGACATTTTTTAGTGTTTCACCCTGCACTTTCAACAGGGGGTAGGTTTTAAGATTTTGTTTTATTGAGAAATACATTGTTGCAGTTTTTTCTACATTCAATGTTAGGCAGGAGTCATTAAGCCAGTCAGAAATTTTGTTCATTGCTACTGATAATTTGGCTGCCATTTGTTCAGAGTCCTTCCCAGCCGTGTAAATGACAGTGTCATCAGCATACAATAGTGTTCAGAATAATAGTAGTGCTATGTGACTAAGAAGATTAATCCAGGTTTTGAGTATATTTATTATTGTTACATGGGAAACAAGGTACCAGTAGATTCAGTAGATTCCCACAAATCCAACAAGACCAAGCATCCATGATATGCACACTCTTAAGGCTATGAAATTGAGCTATTAGCAAAAAAAAAAGTAGAAAAGAGGGTGTTCACAATAATAGTAGCATCTGCTGTTGACGCTCAAAACTATTATGTTCAAACTGCTTTTTTAGCAATCCTGTGACTAGTATTAGTAGTAAACTAGTATTTAGTTGTATAACCACAGTTTTTCATGATTTCTTCACATCTACGAGACATTAATTTTGTTGGTTTGGAATCAAGAATTTGCTCATTTACTTGTGTGCTTGGGGTCATTGTCTTGTTGAAACACCCATTTCAAGGGTATGTCCTCTTCAGCATAAGGCAACATGACCTCTTCAAATATTTTGACATATCCAAACTGATCCATGATACCTGGTATGCGATATATAGGCCCAACACCATAGTTGTTGGGGAAAGTGTAGTGACACGGACCCACAACAGGGGGCGCAAATGAACGGTCAATAGATGAGCCAAAAGGTAACAATTTAATGTTGTGAATGTGCACAACGAATATACAGACAATCTCAGAATCTGATTATAGTCAATTCACAAAGGTGACGTGTGGGCAGGCTCGAGGATAGAAGACGTCTGTCCTGAGAAGAGCCGGAACCACACGATTTCCACCGCCACAGAACCCGGTGAATACTGGAGCCGCCAAGTCCCGAATTCCCAGGTGATCACCGTCCCCGACTGTCGGATCTGGTACTGCTGGGGAGGAGCACAAACAGTGAGATGTGGGTGTGTGCACACCCAGCAACAAAAACAGTCAGAAGATGGAAAGTCACCTCCACCTCTAATCACACACATGTGCAGCTCCTGTTAAAGCACTTATCTGGAAGGAGTGAGAGGCGAAGACGTCGGCACTCTCATAAACCACCAATCAGCTGACAAGGCTCCACAGGAAAACGGCTGCAAAGAAGAGCACACATAAGTCACAGTTCTGACACAGCAGACAATATTACCTTCACAGGTAGATGATATCTCGGCAATCAGGTGGAGATGACTTCCGGTCTTTATGGAGTGAGATGATGTAGAGCAGATGGGTGACAGCTGTCACTCATTATCTCTTGACAGCTGTCCCGGTTGTGTCCGTGGCAGCAGCGCCCTCTCGTGCCTGAAGCCCGCACTTCAGGCAGGGCGCCCTCTGGTGGTGGGCCAGCAGTACCTCCTCTTCTGGCGGCCCACACAACAATAGTAGGAGTAACATGCCCATATCATGATGCTTGCACCACCATGCTTCACTGTCTTCACTGTGAACTGTGGCTTGAATTCAGAGTTTAGGGGTTGTCTCCCAAACTGTCTGCATCCCTTGGACCCAAAAAGAACAATTTTACTCTCATCAGTCCACAAAATATTCCTCCATTTCTCTTTAGGCCAGTTGATGTGTTCTTTGGCAAATTGTAACCTCTTCTGCACATGTCTTTTATTTAACAGAGGGACTTTGCGGGGGATTCTTGCAAATAAATTAGCTTCACACAGGCATCTTCTAACTGTCACAGCAGTTACAGGTAACTCCAGACTGTCTTTGATCATCCTGGAGCTGATCAATGGGTGAGCCTTTGCCATTCTGGTTATTCTGCTATCCATTTTGATGGTTGTTTTCCGTTTTCTCCCACGCGTCTGTTTTTTTTTTTGTCCATTTTAAAGCATTGGAGATCATTGTAGATGAACAGTCTGTAATTTTTTGCACCTGCGTATAAGTTTTCCCCTCTCCACTCAACTTTTTAATCAAACTACGCTGTTCTTCTGAACAGTGTCTTGAACGTCCCATTTTTCTCAGGCTTTCAAAGAGAAAAGCATGTTCAACAGGTGCTGGCTTCATCCTTACATAGGGGACACCTGATTCACACCTGTTTGTTCCACAAAATTGACAAACTCACTGACTGAATGCCACACTATTGTGAACACCCCCTTTTCTACTTTTTTTTTACTAATAGTTCAATTTCATAGCCTTAAGAGTGTGCATATCATGAATGCTTGGTCTTGTTGGATTTGTGAGAATCTACTGAATCTACTGGTACCTTGTTTCCCATGTAACGACAAGAAATATACTCAAAAGCTGGATTAGTCACATAGCACTACTATTATTCTGAACACTACTGTACATCTGCACACCTACACCATCACACACACAAGTCGAACCTAAAATTTACAAAAGCTCTTTTTGCCAGCCAGAAACTTTATCACTGAGCTACCATCACTGTCCTAAAGGGTGCAGAAAAATGCCTGAAATCAAGAAGGACGTGGATGTATTTAAAAAGTAAAACCACACACCATATGAAAACACCAGATTTTATTGAATCTGTTGGGAAAGTGTAGTGACACGGACCCACAACAGGGGGCGTAAATGAACGGACAATGGAAGGAGTCAAATTATAACACTTTACTGGTGTGAATGTCACAACCAAACACAGCAGAATCAGAATGTGCAACAGTCAATTAATAAAAGGTGTCGTGTGGGCAGGCTCGACGATAGGAGACGCCCGTCTGGAAACGAACCGGAACCACACGATTTCCACCGCCACCTGAACCCGAGGAATACTGGAGCCGCCAAGTCCCGGAGTCCCCAGGTGGCCACCTTCCCGGCGTGTCGGATCTGGTACTGCTGGCAGAAAGCAAAAGACAGTCAAAGGGTGGGTGTGTGAACACCCAGTAACACTGGTGGGAATGCCACCTCCACCTCTCACTCAGCGCGTTGCAGCGGTCTCAGCTGAAAAGGAGCGCCGTCTTGCACAGCCTCCTCAAAAACGACTGGTTCTCCTGCAAACACTCACAATAAACAGATTTACAAAAGGCTGAGGATATTACCTCCAGATGAAGATGATATCTCGGCAGTTTGGTGGAGGTGTCTTCCTGCTTTTATACCAGATGTGTTGATTAGTGACAGCTGTTACGGATGATGGGTGACAGCTGTCACCACGGCTTGTTCCTGAGGCGGCAGCGCCCTCTCGTGCCTGAAGCCCGCACTTCAGGCAGGGCGCCTTCTGGTGGTGGGCCAGCAGTACCTCCTCTTCTGGCAGCCCACACAACAGGACCCCCCCCTCAACGGGCGCCTCCTGGCACCCGACCAGGCTTGTCCGGGTGGCGACGATAGAAATCGGCCAGGAGGGCCGGGTCCAGGATGAAGCTCCTCTTCACCCAGGAGCGTTCTTCAGGTCCATACCCCTCCCAGTCCACCAAATACTGGAAACCCCGGCCCATTCGACGGACGTCCAAAAGCTGGTGAACTGTCCAAGCCGGCTCCCCGTCGATAATACGGGCAGGAGGCGGCGCCGGACCGGGTGCACAGAGGGGTGAGGTGTGATGCGGTTTTACCCTGGAGACATGAAAGACCGGATGGATCCGCAGTGAGGCCGGGAGTTGGAGCCTCACTGCGGTAGGACTGAGGACCTTGAGGATGGGGAAGGGTCCAATGAAGCGGTCCTTCAATTTGGGGGACTTGACCTGGAGAGGAATGTCCTTGGTGGAAAGCCACACCTCCTGCCCGGGCTGGTAAGTAGGGGCCGGGGACCGTCGACGGTCTGCATGGGCTTTAGCCCTCGTCCGGGCCCTCAACAAGGCCGAACGGGCGGTGCGCCACACCCGACGGCATCTCCGCAGGTGGGCCTGGACCGAGGGCACACCGACCTCTCCCTCCACCACAGGAAACAAAGGGGGCTGGTACCCCAGACGCACCTCGAATGGGGAGAGGCCGGTGGCAGAGGACACCTGGCTGTTATGAGCGTACTCGATCCAGGCCAGATGTTCACTCCAAGCCGTCGGGTGTGCGGAGGTCGTGCACCTGAGGGCCTGCTCCAACTCCTGGTTGGCCCGTTCGACCTGTCCGTTAGTCTGCGGGTGATACCCAGACGAGAGGCTTACAGTGGCCCCCAGTTCCCGGCAGAAACTTCTCCACACCTGCGAGGAGAACTGGGGACCGCGATCCGAAACGATGTCTGTTGGTATCCCATGCAGCCGGACAACATGGTGGACGAGGAGATCCGCCGTCTCCTGGGCCGACGGGAGCTTCGGGAGTGCCACGAAGTGGGCCGCCTTGGAGAAACGGTCCACTATCGTGAGGATGGTGGTGTGCCCCCGGGACGGCGGGAGGCCCGTGACAAAATCCAGACCGATGTGGGACCAGGGGCGGTGAGGCACAGGAAGTGGCTGTAGAAGTCCCTGTGTCTTCTGGTGGTCAGCCTTGCCCCTGGCGCAGGTGGTGCAGGCCTGGATGTAAGCCCGGACATCAGTCTCCAGGGACGCCCACCAGAAGCGCTGCCGGACCACTGCCACGGTCCTACGCACCCCTGGGTGGCAGGAGAGTTTGGACCCATGACAGAAGTCCAGGACGGCAGCCCTGGCCTCTGGTGGGACGTATAATCTGTTCGTCGGTCCTGTTCCGGGATCCGGGCTCCGTGCCAGGGCCTCCCGGACGGTCTTCTCCACGTCCCAGGTCAGAGCAGCCACGATAGTGGACTCCGGGAGAATGGGTTCCGGTGGATCCGACAGCTCGGTCTTGACTTCCTGTTCATGCACCCGGGACAGGGCATCCGATCTTTGGTTTTTGGTCCCGGGGCGGTAGGTGATCCGGAAGTCAAAACGGCCGAAAAACAGTGACCAGCGGGCTTGCCTGGGGTTCAGTCGCTTGGCGGTCCTGATATACTCCAGGTTCCGGTGGTCAGTGAAAACCGTGAAAGGCACTGACGCTCCCTCCAGCAGGTGTCTCCACTCCTCAAGGGCCTCTTTCACCGCAAGGAGCTCTCGATTGCCCACGTCATAGTTCCGCTCTGCTGGGGTCAACCTGCGGGAAAAATAGGCACACGGGTGAAGAACCTTATCGGTTTCTCCGCTCTGGGATAGCACGGCTCCTATCCCCGAGTCAGAGGCGTCCACTTCAACCACGAACTGGCGACCAGGATCGGGCTGCACCAACACCGGTGCAGTCGAGAACCGGCGTTTCAACTCCCTAAACGCGGCTTCGCACCGATCCGACCAGGTGAAGGGAACTTTTGGTGAGGTCAGGGCTGTCAGGGCTAACAACCTGACTATACCCCTTAATGAACCTCCTGTAGAAATTTGCGAAGCCGAGGAACTGTTGCAGCTTCCTACGGCTTGTTGGTTGGGGCCAGTCTCTCACCACTGCGACCTTGGCCGGATCCGGGGCGACGGAGTTGGAGGAGATGATAAACCCCAGGAAGGACAAAGAAGTGCGGTGAAACTCACACTTCTCGCCCTTCACAAACAACCGGTTCTCCAACAACCGCTGCAGGACCTGACGTTCATGCCGCACATGGGTCTCAGGGTCCGGAGAAAAGATAAGTATATCATCCAGATATACGAAGACGAATCAGTGCAGGAAGTCCCGCAAGACGTCATTAACCAAAGCTTGGAACGTCGCGGGGGCGTTAGTGAGGCCGAACGGCATGACCAGGTACTCAAAATGACCTAACGGGGTGTTAAATGCCGTCTTCCATTCGTCTCCCTTCCGGATCCGAACTAGGTGGTATGCGTTCCTAAGATCCAACTTTGTGAAGATTTTGGCTCCATGCAGGGGGGTGAACACTGAATCCAACAAAGGCAACGGGTATCGGTTGCGAACCGTGATCTCGTTCAGCCCCCGATAATCAATGCATGGACGAAGACCGCCATCTTTTTTTCCCACGAAAAAGAAACCCGCTCCCATCGGAGAGGTGGAGTTACGGATCAGCCCGGCAGCTAAGGAGTCCCGGATGTAGGTCTCCATCGATTCGCGCTCAGGTCGGGAGAGGTTGTACAGCCTGCTGGACGGGAACTCCACGCCTGGCAACAAATCGATGGCACAATCATATGGACGGTGCGGGGGAAGAGTGAGTGCCCGATCCTTGCTAAAAACGTCAGCAAGATCGTGGTATTCAACCGGCACCACCGACAGATTGGGGGGTACTTGGACCTGCTCCTTCGCCTGGGAACCGGGAGGAACCGAGGATCCCAAACACCTCCGATGGCAGGTTTCGCTCCACTGTACCACCACCCCGGACGGCCAATCAATCCGGGGATTGTGTTTCAACATCCAGGGGAACCCCAGAATCACACGGGAGGTAGAAGGAGTCACAAAAAACTCAATCTCCTCCCTATGATTCCCTGACACTACCAGAGTTACTGGTGGTGTCTTGTGTGTGAGTAAAGGGAGTAGGGTGCCATCTAGTGCTCGCACCTGCAATGGTGTAGGTAGCGCCACCAGAGGGAGCCCTACCTCCCTGGCCCATCTGCTGTCCAACAGATTCCCTTCTGACCCTGTGTCTACCAGTGCTGGGGCCTGAAGGGTTAAATCCCCACTAAGGATTGTAACTGGGAGTCGTGCGGCAATATGTGTGTGTCCCACGTGAAGTTTTTGGCCCACCCTAAGCCCAGTCTCTAGGGGCGGGCGTTGGTGTTTAACCGTTCGGGGCAATCGCTCAATTGATGCTCCATTGAGCCACAAACAAAACACGCCCCGCGTGGAAACCTCCTCTGTCTATTAGGTGGTCTAAATGTGGCCCTGCTCGTGTCCATAGCTTCGTCAGCAGGGGGAGCTGTCGCCCCACGGGACGTAGAGGCCAGGGAGCGTGGGAAGGGCGGACCCTTCTCGGACCCGGAAGGAAGAGGGACGGCGCGCGCCCGGCCACGTCCTTCGTCTCGTTCCCGACGGCGTTCCTCCAACCGATTGTCTAACCGTATAACGAGATCAATAAGCCCATCTAATTCCCGCGGTTCATCCTTGGCCACTAGGTGCTCCTTTAGGACTGACGACAGTCCGTTTACAAAGGCGGCGTGGAGCGCAGCGTTATTCCAGCCGGACCTCGCAGCCGCGATGCGGAAGTCGACTGCATAAGCGGCTGCGCTTCGGCGTCCCTGTCTCATCGACAGCAGCACAGTTGAAGCGGTCTCTCCCCTGTTAGGGTGATCAAACACAGTTCTGAACTCCCTCACAAACCCAGTGTACGTGTGAAGGAGCCGTGAATCTTGCTCCCAAAGCGCTGTAGCCCAAGCGTGTGCCTCTCCCCGAAGCAGAGTGATCACATAAGCTATTTTGCTTGCGTCTGATGCGTACATGACGGGACGTTGTGCGAAGACGAGCGAACACTGCATAAGAAAGTCCGCGCACGTCTCCACACAACCTCCGTACGGCTCAGGAGGGCTTATGTATGCTTCAGGGGATGGTGGGAGGGGTTGTTGGACCACCACTGGAACATTAATATCTAGCACAGGATCGACAGGAGGAGGAGCTGCAGCAGCGCCCTGAGCGCTCGCCGCCACTTGCGCGGAGAGAGCCTCCACCCTGCGGTTCAGGAGGATGTTTTGCTCGGCTATTTGATCCATTCGAGCCGTAAAGGCGGTGAGAATATGCTGTAGCTCACCAATCACGCCTCCTGCAGATGCCTGCGCTCCCTGCTCTCCCATTGGTTGTTCAACAACCTGGTGACGCCCCTCGGAGTCCATGACGCTGGCCGAGATATCCTGTAGGGAAAGTGTAGTGACACGGACCCACAACAGGGGGCGTAACAATGGAATGGAAGGAGACAATGGAAGGAGTCAAATTATAACACTTTACTGGTGTGAATGTCACAACCAAACACAGCAGAATCAGAATGTGCAACAGTCAATTAATAAAAGGTGTCGTGTGGGCAGGCTCGACGATAGGAGACGCCCGTCTGGAAACGAACCGGAACCACACGATTTCCACCGCCACCTGAACCCGAGGAATACTGGAGCCGCCAAGTCCCGGAGTCCCCAGGTGGCCACCTTCCCGGCGTGTCGGATCTGGTACTGCTGGCAGAAAGCAAAAGACAGTCAAAGGGTGGGTGTGTGAACACCCAGTAACACTGGTGGGAATGCCACCTCCACCTCTCACTCAGCGCGTTGCAGCGGTCTCAGCTGAAAAGGAGCCTCCTCAAAAACGACCGGTTCTCCTGCAAACACTCACAATAAACAGATTTACAAAAGGCTGAGGATATTACCTCCACATGAAGATGATATCTCGGCAGTTTGGTGGAGGTGTCTTCCTGCTTTTATACCAGATGTGTTGATTAGTGACAGCTGTCACGGATGATGGGTGACAGCTGTCACCACGGCTTGTTCCAGAGGCGGCAGCGCCCTCTCGTGCCTGAAGCCCGCACTTCAGGCAGGGCGCCTTCTGGTGGTGGGCCAGCAGTACCTCCTTTTCTGGCAGCCCACACAACAGAATCCTCTTATCGAGTGGACAATACAAGCATGATAAGTCTGTTTCTCTGTAGATGACCCATGGTCACAGATATACAGTCATGAAATGACATGAATGATGCAGTGCACTGCTGGCAGCATGTCCAGCTGGTCCCGTGCGCATGTCCAGCCCGACACGCGTGTCTTGTGGACGGCACACCACAGGACAGACATCACGTCATGTGGATCAGAACTCACGTGGGTGACGTGACATTGAGATTGCATGCTACGTGTTATGATCTGACGGACAGTTTCACCTGGGGCAGCCTGTCAATTTGTGCGCTGTGCGCTTGCTCACTGCAGCCTGTCGCAACAATGATATATGTTTTTATGTTTGTTTGTTATGTTTGGAACCTTGGGGTAATTTTTGATCCTATGTTGTCCTTTAAGCTCCACAATTGTGATATTACGAGGACTGCTTTCTTCCACCTTCGAAATATAGTGAAGATTTGTTCCATCCTGTCTGTGGCTGATGCTGAGACCTTGATTCATGCATTTGTCTCTTCTAGATTGGACTACTGCAATGTTCTATTCTCTTGTTTGCTGCAGTCCAGCATCAGGGGTCTCCAATTGGTTTAAAATGCTGCGGCCAGACTTTTGACACAAAGCAGGAAGTTTGACCACATTGCACCCATTTTAACATCTCTTCACTAGCTTCCTGTCCCTGTGAGATCAGATTTTAAGGTTCTGCTACAAATCTATAAAGTTGTTCACGGACTGAAACCTACGTACCTAGCTGATCTAGTTAAGCCCTACATACCGGCCCGGGCTCTGCATTCTCAGGGTGCAGGACTACTTTGTGTCTCTAATGTGAATAAAAAGTCTGTGAGTCACAGAGCTTTCTCTTGTCATGCCCCTGTTTTGTGTAATGATCTCCCTGCATAAATAAAACAGTCAGAGTCTGTAGAGACTTTCAAGTCCAGACTTAAGACACACTTATTTTCCCTTTCATATGGCAAGCATACTGGCAGAGTGTGTTCCTATGCTTTTTAATCTTTTAATTAATTTTATTAAGAAACGGAGCATGCCGTGGCCTTAACTTTATCAAGACTCTGGGTCTTTTGGTGAGGCTTAGGGCTGGTGGCCGGCAATCACCTTAGTATTTCTTTTGTTTTTCTGGTTGGTTGAAGCTAGGGTAGGTAACTCAGAAACACTTTTTCTTATACTGGGTGAAATGGTCCATCTATCCTAACAGTAGTCAATACATTGTGTATTCAGAAAAAGGAACAAAAAAATCGGACGTCTGTAGCAGCCGGAGGATCGATAAAACTCCGATCAGTGTAAGCCCTGTGGTCTGCTCTCAAAAAAACATTCAGATGCGTTGATGTCTAGTTCTTCCTGCCCACACCACCAGGCTCAACGCTCCCCATCCGTTCCTCCCTCCTCCACGCATGCACACTCATCTCATTTCACCGAAGAAGTCTGGTACAATGTTTACATTTTCATAGCTTTGTAAAACGGTTGTGTGTTCTTTCCTTCTTGTGTTTAAAGTAAGTTTATAACAGATTTAACTTCTTGTAATAATATTAAGACGAGCTGCGCTCTGATGCAATCTGCTTTCAAAAAATCTTTCACGCATAAACGTCGTGCTACGTGGTGCAATCTAATCACCAACACCATGTGCAACTCACTGCTTGTTTAATACAGTTATGGCATGTTGACTTGCTCTTTAGGAGCAGCTCTCTCTTAGAAGAGAGAGAGCAAATGATCTAACACCTTCAACAAAACTAGCAAGATAGACAAGGGGAAAATACTGCAAAAGAAAACAAAACTCAGAGTGGACAGATGGAAACAGCACAGAAGGGCTGGACAATTCCAAGAAGAGCTGGAAAAAGAATACAGTATATAGGCAACAAAGCATCTATATGTTGGCTAACAAAGGGAGAACTTGGTTTCGATGGAGAAAGAATTAAGGGCCTTTCACATCACAAGCTTCATTCACATCAAAGGATGCCTCCCTTTGTGTTGGACACATCAGATGCTTTGGGACCGTTCAATGCGCTGGACGCTGCAAGGAGGTGCAGAGATTCCGACGTCATTATCTGGCTTTTCCAAAGTCCAAAAAAAAACAACAAAAAAACAGGACAGTCGGCATCTTGAGTTTGCTTCTGCCAGAACCACAAAAAGCTGAAAAAAACAGCAGTAGAATGAGTCACCCATCACCCTGCTGGGAGAAGCTTTTTTCAGCAATTTTTCGGAGTGACACCGAGCCAAGGGAGGTCTGATCAGATGGTGGGATCAATCGGACCATGACAGCAGGAAGAGCCACACAGAGCAGGAGGTGTTCAGGCCACATTCTTGAGTAGAGCGAGACATCACAGCCGAGGTGATGGAGCAGACACACTCAATCCTCACTTCCTCACTTTTAGATATATACAAACACCCAGTTTGAGCAACGGAGCCTCGTTCCGCAAATTTGTCTGAAGTGATAATAATTTAAAAATAAAATGTGACATTACTGCACTGCTGAAGGTTTAATGCACAGCTAACGTTAACTTAGCGTTTTAGCTGCAGAATCACAGTCAAGGTGAGTGAATGTTGTAATTTGTAAATGGTTCAATCTATTATTATTTATTTATTTTTACCAGATAAAGCTACATTTGTTTTTATTGTTACAACCCCAATTCCAGTGAAGTTGGGACATTGTGTAAAATGTAAATTAAAACAGAATACAATGATTTGCAAATCTTCTTCAACCTATATTCAGTTGAATACACCACAAAGACAAGATATTTAACATTCAAACTGATAAACTTTATTGTTTTTGTGCAAATATTTGCTCATTTTGAAATGGATGCCTGCAACACATTTCAAAAAAGCTGAGACAGTGAAATGTTTACCACTGTGTTACATCACCTTTCGTTCTAACAACACTCAATAAGCGTTTGGGAACTGAGGACACTAATTTTTGAAGCTTTGTAGGTGGAATTCTTTCCCATTTTTACATGCTGTACGACTTCAGTTGCTCAACAGTCCAGAGTCTCCTTTGTCATATTTTGCACTTCATAATGCGGCACACATTTTCAATGGGCGACAGGTCTGGACTGCAGGCAGGCCAGTGCAGTACCCGCACTCTTTTACTACGAAGCCACAATGTTATAACATGCAGAATGTGGCTCGCCATTATCCTGCTGAAATAAGCAGGGACGTCCCTGAAAAAGACGTTGCTTGGATGGCAGCATGTGTTGCTCCAAAACCTGGATGTACCTTTCAGCATTGATGATGCCATCACAGATGTGTAAGTTGCCTGTGCCATGGGCACTAACACACCCCCATACCATCACAGATGCTGGCTTTTGAACTTTGCGCTGATAACAATCTGGATGGTGTT
This sequence comes from Thalassophryne amazonica, assembly GCF_902500255.1. NCBI lineage: Eukaryota > Metazoa > Chordata > Actinopteri > Batrachoidiformes > Batrachoididae > Thalassophryne > Thalassophryne amazonica. Next base: position 19,802,960 of record NC_047114.1, on the reverse strand, counting down.
TTTCCTCTTTTGTCCAGAGGACACAACGTCCATGATTTCCAAAATCAATTTGAAGTATGGACTCATCAGACCACAGCACACTTTTCCACTTTGCATCTGTCCATTTCAAATGAGCTCGGGCCCAGAGAATGCGGCAGTATTTCTGGATAAGCTAATGTTAGCTGTTACAGTCACTTGCCCAGTTCCGGATCATTGCCAGTTCCAGATCACTGCTGTAGTATTTGCACCACCGTTTCTCGTAATCAGCGCAAATAAGCTAATACTTGGCACCAGTGGAAAGACTGATGTTTTGTCTACAAGCGACCACAAGTTCGACCGATCCAGCCATCTTTGTGATCAGCAGAGGAATCAAAACATCCCAGTCTTGGTGGTGTGCGTGCATTTTCTGACTCACTCATTCCTGCAAGTGTGAAAGTGACAATCTCTATTAAGTAGCAAAGGTGAGTTAGCCATTCAGTGTCATTAGTTCTAGAGTGGGGAAAATACTTACTTACTTGGGTAGAAAATGTCAGTGTGTTATGTCTTGCTGTTTAATTGCTGCACAGATTTATCTCTGATGTGAAAATTTGCCGGTTGTGGATCACTGAAGCAGCAGCCTCGTGTCAGTACTTGTGAGCCATGTAGTTTGGGGGTCGTCTCAACATCACAAATGGGCATGAATGTGGGGGTTTTTACTTTTTAATTCGAGAGAAATCTCACCTCCACACTTCATTTTTTGCTTGTAAAAACGTTAACAGTGCCTTTGGAAACTAAGTAAACTCTCATTTAATAAGTATAATTATATCACAAGACTAGTCGAGTGAGTATAAGAGAAATTGTGGAGAGCTGGGCTTGTCCCAACTTGTCCTTTAACACTCCGAAACGGAGGTGTTCCCTTGTCTCGCTTCATCAGTGAATCCGTGGTGACGCGCGAAGCCTCCGCGCGGCTTTCCATGACAAAATCTCTTGTTAAAAGTGAAATCTGCCGGAAAAATGGCTGATGTCCAGCTCTTGTGATAACCAGAGAAATTGCACACGACGGTCCCGTCTCCACACAACGATCCGTTTAGAAATGATGTGGTGGTTTCTGCCTCTCGATGGCGGCTCAGAGCGCGGCGCGCCGTGCGCCATTGTGGGCCATCCTTAAAGCTGTAGTAACACTCCTTATTCTCTGTGAAGCCCGTAAAATTTTCCAGCTGCCTGTCTCTAACAGTTTCTGAAAAAATTCTGATGGAAAAAAAGCCCAAATCAATCCGCCATTTCCTCGCAATGAAACAACGACAAGAGGGGTGGACCAGTGCTCACTCAAAGCCTGCCCACAGGCGAATGACGCAACCGACAGGCGTGGAAAAACTCACGCATGCGCACGAAGGTTCAAGCTTGGCTGACGTAAAAACATATGAATCAAATCCATATATTTTTTGCATAAAATAAAAAGGTCAGATTCTTTTCTCACAGACCTCATATATATAGATATTTAATAGCTAGTAGGCTAAGCTGTATTTGTAGCTATGTTACTATATTAACAGAAGCTAAGATATAATGTTTTAGGTTTTTATCTAAGATTTATCCTAATTGTTAGGTTATGGATAGCTACTATAAGCAGAAAAAAAATTCCATCTTCCTCATGCTTTCTAGTGGGAACCCCAAACTTGGATATTATCTCTTGATATCTATTAAAAAATTATTTTAAAATGAAAAAACATTTTGTCATACAGAAACCCTTGTTTAACTAATCTACTAGTCAGGTTATGGTGTCTAGTGGGAAAACTTTGGTAATTATCACCGATACAACCAATTCTGACTAGTTGGGATGTGTAAACACCATATGTAGGTTTACTCGGTATGTTTCTACTCAAATAAGGAAATTTTACAATATGAAAATTAATTTCCTCCCAGGCAAAATTATATATTTCTTTACACATTTTACAAACGTCATGTCTTGACAGTAGTAAGGCTCCCATTTTTACTTGAATGGGAATTGGTCGGTAATTCATGCAGATACAGTTTGTCCACAGTAGGTTCTGTGATGAATGATATGTGCACAGCTTAATCATCGGTCTTATCAGACAGTTTCACCGTGCAGCAAAGTACAGAAGAGCTGGGAGGGAGAGGATTAAAATCATCCCATTTGTTGAAAACTGCTGTTCTAAACTATCTATAATGCTATACTCTATATCTAAGTATGAGAGTTTATCTTTTTCTGTAGTATTTTGCTGACTGGCTATTTGTTTTATTAAGTTGATCTTTCATAAATTTTTAATCATAATAAAAAGGAAAAGGTTAGCTAAAAATGGAGCACAATCTGTTCCATAGGTATCCCTATTGTTTGAAAATTCTGTTGCCAACTTCTATATAGATACTGTCTACAAGGAATTCTATATGCTCAATCATGTTTTCTTCAGTTATATTATGATAATGTGTCGAAGTTGTTTTAGACCAGTATGTAGTGCCATCATTTCTAATAACGATATATTTAGAGCCTCTAATCCTAAAAGCTTCCCTGACTAGTTCACTGATACTATATATAAGTTGGTCATGTCGGATGTTTGTATACAGGGTGGAAAAATCAAAACTATCAAAATGTGTAGCTACTTTTGTTTTAACTTTTTTAGTTTATTTAAAACCTCTGTATCATTAAAGATAATCCAAAAAACAGTTAACTCCAGTGTTACGAGCTATACCTTCGCAGTATTGTTTGAAATGCTTTGTAACTAATTTAAGACTAGAGGTTAGCAGTTGGAATCATGATTTAGTAGTACATGCACTAGAGGCTGCTATAAATCTACTACCTATCAGATTTTTTGTGCATTTTTGGAAGCCAGTAGAAAGATAATTGTTTCATGTCGGTAATAATTTTAATGTTATATTTAGTTATAAATTCTTGGTGTATTGTTATAATATCTTCTATGCGACTATTATAAGACATACATGTTTGTGAGTTAGTCCCATCACTACGAACAACGAACAGTTGTCCAGCTCTGAGGACGCTCTGCAGCGTGCGACTCGGGCAGCTCTACCTGGCTTATGTTTGTTGAGTCTAAATGTGAGATTACAAAGTATATGTTTGAAGGCAGTGGTCACAATGGAATCATTAAGCTTTATCCTTGTGAATCTCGTGCTTTTGATCCTCTGCATCAGTGTAATCTGTGGATATAATGTTGAAACCTGTGGGGATGCCCTGTCGGGGAGAGTGATTCTCAGCAGAGACTTGCTTCTGTCTTTAAGAGCCACAACCCATGGTTTAATACCACAAAACATCCCTACTGAGATTTTGGTGAGGAAAGCCAATCGAAGGAAAAGGGGAAGACGGGGTGGTTTGAAACGCAGACTGAAAAAAATTAATCTAAACAACTGTAGGAAACTACCGGCTTTACCAACAGTGCTTCTCTCGAACATGCAATCCATGTGCAACAAACTGGATGAACTGGAAGCGTGGATTCAAATGAATAGCGAGGAAAAAGAGACTTGCATTCTCGCTCTAACTGAAACGTGGCTTAGTGACTCTGTTCGAGAGGAGGAGCTGCAACTAGGAGGGTTTGGAAGCACTTTTCGTCTTGACCGCTCTTCTGACATCACCGGTAAACGGCGTGGAGGGGGCGTATGCATTTACGTGAACCAGCGTTACTGCAAGACTGTTGTCGTTCGTGAGAAGATTTGCACTCCTGACATTGAGCTCCGTCCATTCTATCTCCCGAGAGAGTTCCAGCAGCTGTTTGTCACTGTTGTGTACATACATCCAACAGCCAATGCTTCCGTAGCAGCTCACGTGATCGCTGACGTCACGCACAAATTGGATACCATCTCCCCTGATGCTCCTAAATTCATTCTTGGGGATTTTAACCACTGTCGCCTTGAGAAAACACTTAGAACATATGAGCAGTACATATCTTGTGTAGCTACATTAAAAAACACTAGAACAGACCTCTGTTATGGTTCTGTATCTGGTGCTTATAAGTCTCTGCCCCTGCTTTCCTTTGGTGCCTCATATCACAACAGTGTGTATCTTATGCCCATGTACATGCCCATTTTTAGACGGGTAAAGCGAGAGGACAAAACTGTCAAATGCTGGTCAGAGGACAGTATTATTGCACTTCAGGGCTGTTTTGAGTGCACTGACTGGGGTTGTTTTTCTGAGGGGTGCAGTGATATTAATGAATTATGTGATACTGTCTCTGCTTATGTCAATTTTTGTGTAGACTCTGTAATTACCACAAAGTCTGTGATGAAATTCCAAACCAATAATCCCTGGATAATGAAAAGCCTAAAGCCCTATTTACACATAGACGGTAAACTCTCCCAGAAGCGTCCTGGCAGAGACTTTGCCCCCTCCGGGCCGTTTTAGGGATCAAACATCGTAGTTAACGCCGGCGCACTGGGGCGTGGTTTGGTTCCGGCTTCACCGGGAGTCGTCGAAAAAATTATTCAACATGTCGAATAATTCCGGGAGCGCTCCCGGAGAAGTGGCCTGACGACGGAGACAACGTGAACAACGGCGTTTGATACTTTTTAATTGCTGTGTCATCCCGCCCCTTCCTGTAGTGCCGCAGTTTACACCGCCATAATTGGCGGCCGGCGTTGTATCCCTAACCAACAGCGTGTAAATAGAGCCCACATCGGCATCGTCAAAGGCGTTTTAACCGGCGACAGAGGCAGACAAAACAGCGGCGCTAGCGGACAGTACGCTGTTCTAAATGCCACCTCCCGGTTAACGGCGTTCCAAACGGCCGATAGGCGGCGGTCAGTATAAAAACGCTAGCGCGCTGCATGCAGGTCTCTCACTCGCGGCCAGCTCCAGATATTTTTGCAGAGAAGCTCCAGTATACCTCCTAAAATAAAATTGGCAGCGGCAAGGACTTACCAAGAGGTCTGGTTCAGAAGCAGAGGATAGCCCTGTGGTGGAAACGAGCAACACGTTGAGGAGGGGGAAAAGGAGAGTAAAGAAAAGGCTGAGAGATGAGCTCCCTGTCACTCCCTCCCCCTGCACTGACAGCTGCTTCAGCCTATTATACTCTGGGGGTGGTGCCTATAAGCAAAAGTTCCTGGAGTAACGCAGGGCATTATCGGCAGCAGCAGAACACCGCCATTCTCACGCGCGTCTTAACCTGCGATTGTAAAGGATAGAACTGAGTATTAACCCCCGTTGCCTGACGTATGCCGGATGCTACGGCGTCAAAACTCTGCTTTATTCGGCAGATTTAGCGGCGTTTATCCGCGTATTTGCGGGTAGTACGGCACTCAAAACGCCGGCAAAATGCTCTGCCCCTTTCCACCGCGAAAACAGCCGGAACTACCGCGAACTTCGGTCTACGTACTACCCGCGGACAAAACTGTCTATATGTAACCTGGGCTTAAAGGATATCATAAATAGGAAGAAGAGAACCTTCTATTCTGGAAGCCTCACAGAAATGAAGGAAGTGTCTAGGGAAGTTAAGAATAACATCAGGAAGTCAAGGTGGGAATACAAGAGTTGAAGCTCATTTTAGTAGTGGGGATATATACTCAACAAAAATATAAACGCAACACTTTTGGTTTTGCTCCCATTTTAAATGAGATGAACTCAAAGATCTAAAACTTTTTCCACATACACAATATCACCATTTCCCTCAAATATTGTTCACAAACCAGTCTAAATCTGTGATAGTGAGCACTTCTCCTTTGTTGAGATAATCCATCCCACCTCACAGGTGTGCCATACCAAGATGCTGATTAGACACCATGATTAGTGCACAGGTGTGCCTTAGACTGCCCACAATAAAAGGCCACTCTGAAAGGTGCAGTTTTGTTTTATTGGGGGGGATACCAGTCAGTATCTGGTGTGACCACCATTTGCCTCATGCAGTGCAACACATCTCCCTCGCATAGAGTTGATCAGGTTGTCAATTGTGGCCTGTGGAATGTTGGTCCACTCCTCTTCAATGGCTGTGCGAAGTTGCTGCATATTGGCAGGAACTGGTACACGCTGTCGTATACGCCGGTCCAGAGCATCCCAAACATGCTCAATGGGTGACATGTCCGGTGAATATGCCGGCCATGCAAGAACTGGGACATTTTCAGCTTCCAAGAATTGTGTACAGAGCCTTGCAACATGGGGCCGTGCATTATCCTGCTGCAACATAAGGTGATGTTCTTGGATGTATGGCACAACAATGGGCCTCAGGATCTCGCCACGGTATCTCTGTGCATTCAAAATGCCATCAATAAAATACACCTGTGTTCTTCGTCCATAACAGACGCCTGCCCATACCATAACCCCACCGCCACCATGGGCCACTCGATCCACAACATTGACATCAGAAAACCGCTCACCCACACGATGCCACACACGCTGTCTGCCATCTGCCCTGTGTGAACCGGGATTCATCTGTGAAGAGAACACCTCTCCAACGTGCCAAACGCCAGCGAATGTGAGCATTTGCCCACTCAAGTCGGTTACGACGACGAACTGGAGTCAGGTAGAGACCCCGATGAGGACGACGAGCATGCAGATGAGCTTCCCTGAGACGGTCTCTGACAGTTTGTGCAGAAATTCTTTGGTTATGCAAACTGACTGTTTCAGCAGCTGTCCCAGTGGCTGGTCTCAGACGATCTTGGAGGTGAACATGCTGGATGTGGAGGTCCTGGGCTGGTGTGGTTACACGTGGTCTGCGGTTGTGAGGCTGGTTGGATGTACTGCCAAATTCTCTGAAACGCCTTTGGAGACGGCTTATGATAGAGAAATGAACATTCAATACACGAGAAACAGCTCTGGTTGACATTCCTGCTGTCAGCATGCCAATTGCACGCTCCCTCAAATCTTGCGACATCTGTGGCATTGTGCTGTGTGATAAAACTGCACCTTTCAGAGTGGCCTTTTATTGTGGGCTGTCTAAGGCACACCTGTGCACTAATCATGGTTTCTAATCAGCATCTTGGTATGGCACACCTGTGAGGTGGGATGGATTATCTCAGCAAAGGAGATTTAGACTGGTTTGTTAACAATATTTGAGGGAAATGGTGATATTGTGTATGTGGAAAAAGTTTTAGATCTTTGAGTTCATCTCATACAAAATGGGAGCAAAACCAAAAGTGTTGCGTTGAGGGGAATTAAAACTATGGTCTCACTTAATCAGTCCCCATCAGGTAAAACAAATATTACAGTAGCAGGGATAAATGACTCAGAGTTGCCTAATGCACTCGTGTTCTTTTCTAGATTAGAAAAATCTGACTTTTTTGAGGATATTGTTTCTCTCAAACAATCTTTTGTTCCTTCAATGGACATTGACATTAGTCAGGAGGAGGTGGGTGCTCTCCTCAGGAAGATCAGCAGTAGGAGAGCGTGTGGACCTGATGGCATCTGTGGGCGCACTTTACATCACTGTGCTGATCAGCTCAGTCGAATCGTGACCCAGCTTTTTCAAATGTCTATACACCAGGGTCAAGTCCCCCAGTTATGGAAGACCTCAGCTATTATTCCTGTCCCAAAGGCCACACGACCGAAAAAGCCTAATGATTTTAGACCTATTGCTCTTACTCCCCTGATGAAATTGTTTGAGAAACTTTTAAAAGACATTATCTTATTTTATACTGCTGACAAAATGAATCCTCTACAATTTGCCTATCAGCCCAGTAAAGGGGTGGAGGATGCTAAAATATTTATTATTGATAAAGTTTTAAATCACCTTGAAAATCCTGGAACCTTTGCACGGCTTTTATTTGCAGACTTCTCATCAGCTTTTAATAAAATGCAACCGCATGTTTTAATTGAGAGACTCTGCACATTTTAATCTACCTGATCAGCTGCTGGCAATCCTTCTGGACTTCCTCACTAACAGAGTGCAGCGTGTGCGGGTAAATGGGTATATTTCTGCTGCTCTTGTGTCCAATACTGGCTCTCCTCAAGGATGTGTACTATCGTCACTTCTTTTTATTTTGTACACAGACGGGTGTAGGAGCTCAAACAGCAACACACACTTTGTCAAATTCTCTGATGACACAGTGTTGCTGTCCCTTCTGCGGAGCGAAGATCAGGGGCATGGCTCGGCCCTGTCTTCATTTGTCACATGGTGTGATCAAAACTATCTGGACCTGAACGTTGCAAAAACAAAAGAAATCATTATAGACTTCAGGAAATGTAAGAGTGTTCATATTCCTAGCGTCATTCATGATGATGTCCAGATAGTGGAGCAATATAAATATCTGGGAACCATTTTTGATGCTAAACTGAGATTTGATGACAACACAGAGGCCATCTGTAAAAAAACACAGCAGAGGATTTATCTGCTGCGCAAACTTCAATCCTTTGACGTGAGTGAGAGGATCGTCAGAGTTACTGTTCGTATATAGAGAGCCTGCTCACCTTCTCCTTTGTCTCTTGGTTTGGTTGTCTGTCTATGAAGGGTAAGAATAGCCGAACAATATAGTGAAAGCCTGTTCAAAAATAATTGGCGTCCAGCAGAGAGACCTAGCATCACTGTGGGAAAGTTGTGTCATGACAAAAGCCCAGCAGATCATTGATTTAGATCAGAGACACATCTTATCATTAGGCTTTACATTCATGCCCTCTGGGCAGCACTATCAGATGCCCCAGATGAGAACTAATCGCTTTTCAATGTCTTTTATTCCTTCTGCGATTAGACTCCTGAACACTGGCTGAGGATTTTGTCTTTGTTTTTAACCTTGATTCTGTGATTGTCATTTAGCATATATTTATGTAAATGTTATGTTTGTGTTTTTATGATTGGCCGGGGGTCTGCAATGAATTGCCCTTTAAGGGACTAATAAAGTATTCTGATTCTGATAGTACTAAGTTCCTTAAAAACTACATCTAAGTAATATTTTTTGCAAACTATTAGGGTATTGTTGCTGGCTGTATCTGCTAATACTAAAACAAAACGTCTTTGAAAGTTATTTAGGTATTCTAGGCAAACCTTGTCTGACAGTACTTGTTTTTTTTGTATGGATGTTTCCTTTTTTCCAAAGTCTATCAATCTTAATTTGAACTGTTTCTAATACACTACCTTCCCATTCATGCAATGTTCAAGTATCTACTTTTTCTTTTTTTAACCCAGTGTTTTTTGTAATCCCAAATGGCTTTTTTTTTAACCATTATGAGGTTTGTGTCCCAGTTAATATTATTTTGTTCTCTAAATGATTTACTAAGCAAATTTCTCAGCTTCCTGTTCTCAATTATTCCAAGATTACCGGTTATTACATGCCCTGTTGGCTTGTATTTGAAATTTGATGAGTGGCGGGTTTGTAGTTCCTAATTAAAGTCTAAAATTTTTATGCTTTGTTTGAAATTAAAAACTTTACCTGCTATAGTTTTAGTAATATGAGTAGCTAATGTAGGGGAAAAACCACAGGATGAATATAATAATGTTTTGGAATATTGAAAATTATCACTTGTGGATAATTTTATATCAGGGCACCACTTATTTCAAAGGATAAGTCCTTATGAGTTTAAACACTCATTAATTGATTAGTCTCAATTTAATTAATCAGTCTCAGTTTAATTAATCAGTCTCTAAAGGATAAGCTCTGCAGGTCAGATCCAACACCCTCTGTAAATACAAAAATCACAGACAACTTCACACGTTTAAGATATTTATTTAACTCTAGCAGGAGTTAAATAACAGGACATATCACAGTGAGCAAATTAAGGATGGCGACATTCAATTAGCAGTGATTATACAATGTTCTGATAGTTTGGTTTCGTAGCGGGAATTTAGGAGTAAGATTTGTCCTAATTTAACAGGTAATTTAGTATTGTTAACCTGAGAAGATTAATGATTTTGAATAGAGTTAAATAAAGCCACTCTGTTTATCTGACAACACAGCCCAGTCTTACTTTGCACAGTGCAGCGAGTCTCCGTGAGGTCCAATGCTGGAATCGTCTGGTTCGGTCGACGCTCTGTTCGCCACACAGCTTTGTCAGGGACCTTGACAAAGAGGCTCTGCCGGTCCACCCGCTCGGTCTTGTCAGTGGCGGGGATGATTTCGGTTATTGCTGTGATTTTGCGGCGGCAGTTCAAGTCGCTTTGGACGTTTCAACTGACCTGGATGTTTTTCCTCTGCAGCGCTCTGGTGGATGGCTCGTCAGAATAAATGTTTCGAGCGTCTTTATTCTCTGTCAAAAATCAAAAATTCGTCTTTCGTCGTCGTCTTTTTGGAAGCTTGGTCGAATCAAAATTCAATACAAAAATAGCTGACTTTAGAAGAAGAATGTTGGTGAAAGGAATTTGGAGTTTGAAAAAGAAAAAAGTTTTAATTTGAAAATTCAAAAAAGGAAGTTAAATGCGCCGGCGCGTTGCAAAAGTTATCTGTCGGAAAAATAAATTCTTGTCGGTACGCCAAACAAGAATGAGTCTTAAAGTAGCACGTGGCTTTAGACAAAGGGTCATAAATCTTAACGGCTTTTAGGCGCGTCTTTAGACCCACGGAAAAGAAGAGAGAAAAGAAAGGGTGAAGAGAACAGTGTATGAGCAAGAGAGTAAGAAAATAAGAGAAAGAGGATGAATTCCCTGGCGCGAGGTCTTTTAAAGGGTTAATAAGCTCCACCCCCAAGAATTCTGGGTAACGTAGTTTCTGGAGTTTCCTTTGTCTAGTTTTATATATATAAATCAGCATGGCTCCAACATTCCGCTTTGAAACCAAACCAAGTCCTGCAGAATAAATCTTGTAGCTGGTTTACCTGGAATTATATACCACACACATATATATAAAAACGAACACACTAAATAAACGTTCCCCAATGAACAGAGTGTAACACATCAAATATAATACTTTCATGGGTAAATAGAAAAGAGTGAAATGTTTCCTTTTCTCTTTTTTTTCTGTTCTTTTGTCACAACAATACAATGAAATTTCCTTTAACAAATGTGGTTACGGTTTGAGGGGTCCATCACCTGTCCTTCCCCAAATCGTCCCACAGGGGTCACTCTTGTTCCATGGTTAGACCTGGATTTATCTGGCAGAGCTGTGAAAGGTGGTGTTGAATGGCGTCTGGTTTTGGGTAACTGATAAGAATTCCCAGTTATGCAGAGAATGCACTTTGGGGGAGTTCTAAATCCTGCATATGGTGGGTTTTGTTGACAGATCCAGGCATGCATGGCTTAAACTGTCTCCTCTTTGGTACCTGGAGATATACCAGGCCTTGCTGTATGGGTTTTATCTTTTCTTTGAAGGAGTCCAAGGGCCCCATCTTAATGCAAGCTTAGGATGTTGGCTATTTGATCACAGCTTTCCGCTACATTCCCCCACTCGATTCGACTTTGGATCTCCAACGTTGAATCAGCAAGATGAGGAAGGCTGTGACAGTTGGTGGGTGATGTCTTCCACTGGCAGTGGTGGGCACACTTCCGATAATCCGATAACAGATAATTATCGAAGATAATGTTTTCATTATCGGATTATCGTTTTAGATAAATTTAAAAACCATCATCGGACTAATTATCTTCCGATGAATTACCGTCCGATAACTTTTAGACTGATAATGTACTAAACTAAGTTGAACAGTGAAAAACATTTTTAAAACTGTTAAAGCTGTTGAGACCTACCTGTTAAAAGTTTCGTAATAGGCATGTTGTTCTACCCTCTGCAAACAGAAACCACTCTATCGTCTGTAAGAAAAGGAGAAGTGGTGACCAAAAAAAAAAGTCATTTCCTTTAACACCATACTAATATAATCGCAATGTCACCAAGTCATCCAGAGTCATACATGTTTAACTTATGGTTCAAATTTTAACCACTCATTTTAGACAAGTTATTTAAAATTATTGTCATGTCTGAAGTTTATAAAGTGAAAATATCAGATATATGTTTTTGTTTTAAAGTAATGTGCTAATTTTTAAGGTTTTGTGAGCACATGCTGTGCCAGGCAGCAATGCATTATGGGTAGCATAAGGTAATGTCAGACGTTCATGACAGGACAAATGCATTTCAGACACTCTGCTCAGGGTCCACAGATAACAGCATTAAACTCTAGTGCCTAAAACTTTCGTGAATATATTCTTTGGGTTTATAGACGTTAGTGTATTTTCGTTTGTTAAATTCCACGCATTTTAAATGTAGCAGACACGGATTATCTGGAATTTTGTTTGACATTTTTTCAAGGCCGCTACTGCCATCTACTGGCCAGGAGTGTTCATGGCAGTATTAAACGTCTGGGTACATGGCTGCTCTCAAAGTGTTGGTATTGTCCATTGTCCAGGCGCTTTTTGTGTGCATATATTTGTTAACTTTGTATTCTAAAACTACGGTTAGAAGTATTTCCGACGAGGTTGGTGCCATGTTTTTAGTTTTTGTGGAAGTGACGACAAGAGAATAAGGCTCCTGATTGGATAGAATTTTAATCAGTACCGCCACCGAAAGGCTTGGCAGACTAATTACAACACATTTATATGGTTCGATGTGGATGGATTTTTTTTTTAAAGGACGTAGTGTGGATGAAGTTTTTTCCCCAAACTGAAAGGGTAAGATATTCGGTTTTACAAATACCCGACAACGTGGCAACGTGTGTACATGGCCATATGTCTGTGAAAGGCACTATATAAATGAATTTACTTACTAATATTGAGTGCACGTTTTACAACATCATAAAAGTTTTAAAACATGCAATTGCGATGACACTTCCAGGGCTCCTTAAAAATGCCTGTTTTTACAAATAAAAATGGAATATTTTACAAAAGCACATTTATCTTTAAACCAACACGCGTCACATTAACGTGTTGGTTTACATAATGGATTACTGAACCAATCACTGTTTAGCACTTTTACCCAGAATGCTTTGCGGTCTGTGTTTGTTACAAAACCTCAGAATTAGTGCCTTATTCAACATTAAAAGATATATATTATATTTTAACTTTGTACAAATGACAGAATTGACATTAATGGAGTTATTTTATCAGTATTTTATCAGTATGACTTTATTTTTCAAGACCTCCGCCTGACCGGAGTGTTGAAATTGATAAGGAGCTGGTCTTATGGCTGCTGTTGGTGTGGTGGGAGCGTTGTTATAAACAAGAGCTTCCAGCAGGGGCAGAATGTTGAAAGAAAAATGATTATGATTAGTAAAGAGTTGATTTCATGGGTGCTTTCAGGATTTGTCTGTGCTGTTTCCTGCAGGGGGGCAGCATGGTCAAACATTCTTACTTATTCTTTAAGTCTTTTACCGCTTTTGATGCTTTCAAAAGCGATCGTGTTAAAAATCAATTTCAGCTCTTTAGTAACTGCAAATGTCCCATAGACAATACCGAAATTTATCGGTTATCGATTATCTGTAACTTCCGATACATTTTTGGGTGGTTTATCTTTATCAAAGATAACTTTTCAGTTATCTTATTATCTGTTATCAAAGTTAATTTTTTTGGTTATCTGTGCCCACCACTGTCCACTGGTGGTGAGGCTGAGGAGGGTTAGTGTCAGACTAGCAGAGTGGCTACTACATGCTAAAGTGGTCCGACTATGGTACCACATCCTACATTTGCCTATTTATTTACATTATTCACGCCACGTTTGGCTACTCCAAATTTAGTAGCTCGGATACCTGGTCGGCTTCGTGTTCTCGGTCTAAATTTGGGTTGGCTTCAATGTCTTCAGACGGTTCGGCCACGCGTCGTTTTCTTTGGGCTAGTCTGGCAAGGGCTCGCGACCACCTGGTTATACCGTTCTGAAAAGTATTGGCGTATCTGCGCGCCCACAGAGCTAAGCCGAGGGTAGTCAAGTAACCGATGATTGTAGCCACAAACAACAGTGTGTCAGGAGTAGACCAAGCATATGATAGGGCTTGGTAGGGTTTGAGATCTTGGTTTCGAATCTCTTTCAACGTTTTATCTATTGGGGCCACGTCGATGACTTGAGAACCCTCATACTGGATTTTCTCCAGAGTCTGTTGGTCTATTTCGATAGAGGTTTGATTGTAAAAGTCGGACAATTCAATGGCTCCTTCGTATTGGTCAGGATGCAGGTAATAGAGAGACACCTCACCAATACGGAGCAGGGCGTTTTCGGGTACCGTGACCCACAAGGTTTTTCACGGAAGTTCGATACGAGTCGACGTGTCATGACGGTCGTACACTAGTAGGGCTGATTTTTCTGGGGTGTTGACTAACCAGCGTGGTCCTACTATCTCTGCCTGAGTATCCGTGACTTGGCGGAACGGCGTGATGGTCGTCGGACAGCGATTTGTCCCAGTAAGTGTTTTGAGATCGCAGATGCCGGCAGTGTCATCTCGAATGAACGGTTTGCTGGGGCACAAATAATGGATGTCTTTTGTGACAGTGCACATTTTGAGATTCGGCACTAAGTATAGCTCAGGATTAGCGTAGTTGAAAGCCACTACGGGTGGTGTGTGGATCTTAAGGTGATTGTCTCCTTGCCAGAGACCTACGTTCACGACACTTTTGAGCCTGTAGATGTTTTCAGTAGTGACAAACGGTAAGTTAATTAGAAACGCCATTGCAACATCCTCTGGGTCTACATAGATTGAGATTGAGCTTTCCAATGCACACGCGAGATGAGCTTGTAGCGGCGTGACTAGGCTATGAGTTGCAGACTCGAGAAGTTGGTGGACCAGGGTTAAAGGGACAATGTAGGGTGGAATCCTACCAATGGCAAGGCTGTCAATGGAAGATCCGACGTCCCTGGTCATGTCTGTTATGAGCATACTCAACATCTGTGTGTGTGCATAGTCTTCCTGCAACACTGACGTTAGTTGGTCAGTTACGCCCACGGTCTTTTTCAGCACGTTTGTATGGGTGTTAAGGATTACCACGGTGTCTCGTACGGTTTGTCCGATGGTCTCAAGACCTTCTCTCTGTATGTTAAGCTGAGCCTGTATTTCAGGGATTACCTCTTGGAGCTCGCTAACGTGTCTCTTTACCGTTGATAGTGTGACGGTGTTAACTGCTGATAAGCCGAAACTGAAGAGGGATCCTACAGCTGAGGCTGCCATTAGCAGACCTCCATTGAACCTCTTCTCTCTTTTGTTGAGTCCACTCAGTTCTGCCTGTGTTACCGTGAACTTCTCCATCTGGCGTAGCATGTGGACTATGTCTGCCTCAGCATGCTTCAGGACAGACTTGGTCCACCGGCTACCTGCCCAGGAGACCAGGTTCACTGTACTGCTGGCGAAGTTGGCCCTGTACACTTCTGTGGGGTCGAGCCTGATGAACACCCTCTGTGTGTGCAGGTGGCAGTTTGTTATCAATAAGCCGGGCTGGTCCTTCAGGACAATGCCCAATTCTGGTCCGAATTCAACCACGTCTGGGGAGCTGTTGGTGACGATTGCGCTGAGGAGCAGCAGGGTCACGAGCCAGGTCATCCTGGCAAACACAACAAACATGGTTAGGGATTTGTCTTAAAATGGTCAGAGATTTTTTCTTTTTCTTTCCTGGCTTATAGCACAGAGTTTAAGTGATCTAATTCTTACATAGTGTGTTAGGCTGCTGCCTCTTTTTCTTTTGTTGGTAAGGACGGAATTCACGTGGTGGTTCACCCCCACTACGGTGGTGTTGGTGAGATCACCTGAGTTGTTTTATTACTCTCGTTGGACATTAAAGTTATTTTCTTAATTTGTCTCGATCGGTGTGATTCGATTGTTTGGGACGCGGCAGATGTCGATATTCCTTCTTTGCGTCCTCTCGACCTAATGAGTTGTTTGACGTTCTATTGGCGACTGTGACGTCCCCGGCGAGTCCCATGGGGTTTTTGTGAGGCTTAATTTGGTTGCTGTGTACCCACTTGAAAACTGGTTCTCTTTGACCCTTGCTGACCTTGATTTGGTATACCACGGCAAAGAGTTTGTCAGTCACCAAATACGGTCTGGTCCAACGGGGTAGCAACTTGCGAGTTAACCTGGTTGTTTTCTGGCTGGGTTGCCCGAATGAGTAGTACCACACCTTGTCCCCCACTTGTATCTCATGGTGGGATGCCTTCTGGTCATAGTAGGCTTTTTGACCTTCTGCGCTTTTGTTCAAGTGTTTTTGAGCAAAGGAGAAGGTGGCTTTCAGATGTTCAGTCAGGTCAGTCATGTATTGTTGAGCCGTATACGCTGTCGCAATGTTTGCCTCCCCTGGCTGGTACAGCAGGTGGAGGGGGAGCATCATTTGATGGCCTGTCATCATTTGAAAAGGGGAGAACCCCGTTGATTTGTGAGGGGTCGCCCGGATGGCCATGAGGACCAGGGGAAGTTTCACATCCCAGTCTCTGTGGTTGTCTGCCAGATAATTGCGCAGGATGGTCACCACAGTTCGGTTGGCCCTTTCCACCTGTCCTGACGACTGAGGGTGGTGGCTGATGTGGAAGTTTGCCTTTACCCCCAGCACTTGCCAGAGCTGTTGCATGACTTCGCTGGTGAAGTGGGTGCCTCTATCCGAGTTTATGCAGATAGGTAGTCCAAATCGTGAGAAGATGTGATTCATCAACAAATAGGCTGTCGTCAAGGCTGTATCATTTGGAGCCGGTAGACATTCCAGCCATTTGGTGAAGTCACATGTGACAGTGAGGAAATATTTGTTTCCTCTTGCAGACTTCTTGAAGGGTGCTACCCAGTCGATTTGTAGATCTGATCAAGGGAAGGAAATACCTCTTTTTTGTAAGGGAGCTCTGTGAATCGGGTTCACAGGTTGGAATTGGCAACAGACCAAGCAGCCTTTGATGTAATCGCTTACATCCTTTTGCATTTTTGGACAATATGCCACCTGTCGTATCGCATTGTATGTTGCTTTCGTTCCTCTGTGACTTGCACATGCTGAATCGTGTCCGTGCATCAACATCACCCCCCGGTGGTTACGAGGAACCACTAACGCAGGTGAAGAGAAATCCTCGGAATCATAGAACAAGATGCCACGGAGCACTCGTAGGTTATCTCGGGTGTGGTACAGCAGTTTCAAGTCAGGGACGGAAGCAAAATCATCCTCAGTGAGTCAGTGAACTTGAGGATTAGTGAGGTTTAGCACCATTTTGTTTATGGCCGGATCCAGAGCCTGGAGTGAAGCCAGGTTGGAGTCAGAGAAAGCTGGAGCGACCGAGGCTGTTGTGGGGATGGAAGCAGTGGCAGGGTCTGCGGCAGCAGTCCTGGCACGAGTCACCACTGATACAGCATGGGTGGGTGGGTGGGGCAAAAGTGCCTCATCGAATGTTGCAAAAGTTATCTGTCGGAAAAATAAATTCATGTCGGTACGCCAAACAAGAATGAGTCTTGAAGTAGCACGTGGCTTTAAACAAAGGGTCATAAATCTTAACAGCTTTTAGGCGCGTCTTTAGACCCACGGAAAAGAAGAGAGAAAAGAAAGTGTGAAGAGAACATCGTAAGAGCAAGAGCAAGAGTATAAGAGCAAGAGAGTAAGAGAATAAGAGAAAGAGGATAAAGCGGAAGAAAATGGATGGATGGATGGATGGATGGATGGAAGAATTCCCGGGCGTGAGGTCTTTTAAAGGGTTAATAAGCTCCACCCCCAAGAATTCTGGGTAACATAGTTTCTGGAGTTTCCTTTATCTAGTTTTATATATATAAATCAGCATGGCTCCAACATTCCGCTTTGAAACTAAACCAAGTCCTGCAGAATAAATCTTGTAGCTGGTTTACCTGGAATTATATACCACACACATATATATATAAAAACGAACACACTAAATAAACGTTCCCCAATGAACAGAGTGTAACACATCAAATATAATACTTTCATGCGTAAATAGAAAAGAGTGACATTTCCTTTTCTCTTTTTTTCTGTTCTTTTGTCACAACAATACAATGAAATTTCCTTTAACAAATGTGGTTACGGTTTGAGGGGTCCATCACCTGTCCTTCCCCAAATCGTCCCACAGGGATCACTCTTGTTCCATGGTTAGACCTGGATTTATCTGGCAGAGCTGTGAAAGGTGGTGTTGAATGGCGTCTGGTTTTGGGTAACTGATAATAATTCCCAGTTATGCGAAGAATGCACTTTGGGGGAGTTCCAAATCCTGAATATGGTGGGTTTTGTTGACAGATCCAAGCGTGCATGGCTTAAACTGTCTCCTCTTTGGTACCTGGAGATATACCAGGCCTTGCTCTATGGGTTTTATCTTTTCTTTGAAGGAGTCCAAGGGCCCCATCTTAATGCAAGCTTAGGATGTTGGCTATTTGATCACAGCTTTCCGCTACACTAATAACGGGGGGGGGGGGGGGGGGGGATCACTGATGGAATTTGGTATAGTTTTTTGGATTGGTTTGCTATGTAGAATCTGTGACAGTTTGATCATTTCAATGCCTTTGTTGTGAAAAGGAATTTTCAAGAAAGATTTATTATTTTGGTTATTGTCATTTTTTTCTGTTTTATGTAAACCTAATCTAAAGCTAGCAAAATCTTTTATGAGAAGAGGAATATAAATAGGTAATTTTTATTATAAAAGTATTGTATTTGCTAAAGGTATTTGTTATATAAGTTTTCATTGAAAAAACGAAAAAATTAATGATACGTTTTTGCACTAACACACGTCTATTGTGATTGTTAACTAGTTCTCTTAATCTAAGTTCTAAATCTGTCTTTATGTTGTCTGTTGTGCTTGCCTGATCATTTTTTTATCTTACTTTTTTAATTAAAGTATGTCCATATTATCCATCCATCCATCGATCCATTTTGTTCCGCTTTATCCAGAGTCGGGTTGCGGGGGCAGCAGCTCAAGCAAAGCCGCCCAGACCTCCCGATCCACACACACACCTCCCCCAGCTCCTCTGGGGGAACACTGAGGCGTTCCCAAGCCAGCCGAGACACGTAGTCCCTCCAGCATGTCCTGGGTCTTCTCTGGGGCCTCCTCCTAATGGGACGTGCCCGGACCACCTCTCCAGCGAGGCGTCCAGGGGGCATCCGGAAAAGATGCCCGAGCCACCTCAGCTGGCTCCTATCGACGTAGAGGAGCAGCGGCTCGACTCTGAGCTCCTCCCGAGTGACCGAGCTTCTCACCCTATCTCTAAGGGAGCGCCAAGCCACCCTGCGGAGGAAGCTCATCTCGGCCGCTTGTACTCGCGATCTCATTCTTTTGGTCATGAGCCAATTCTCATAACCATAGATGAGGATCAAAACGTAGATCTATCGGCAAATGGAGAGCTTTGCCCCCCTGCTCAGCTCTCTTTTCACCACGGCGGTCCTATACAGCGACCACTTCACTGCAGACGCTGCACCTATCCGTCTGTCAATCTCACGCTCCATCCGTCCCTCGATCGTGAACCAGACCCCGAGATACTTAAACTCCTCCACTTGAGGCAAGGACACTCCACCAACCTGAAGAGGGCAAGGAACCTTTTTCCGGTCGAGAACCATGGCCTCGGATTTGGAGGTGCTAATTTTCATCCCGGATGCTTCACACTCGGCTGCAAACTGCCCCAGTGCACACTGAAGGTATCATTTTTTAGAAACATTACCTAGTTTGCCATTAAGCCCGGACAGATAAATTGTGACTAGTTTCTTGTACCAGTATTCCTCCCTTTGTAGTTGTTTTGAGACTAAGCTCAGGCATTCACCCTCTTCCAAAAATATCACTTCTATAAGGAATTACAATTATGTCACCTACACTATGACCATATGAGCAAAAGTGTTGGTATAAAATAAATCACACATTTTATTAAGCCTCTGTCTATGGTTGTTCATTCTACTCCTAAAGGTTTGGCTAGTTTCTCTTGCAAATTGGATACCACATTTTTTGCAGCTAATCAAGTAAATTATATTTTTTGTAGTGCATGTTATTTCGGTTTCACATGAGCTAACCATGTACTGTCTACCTGTGGTGTTACTACTGAAGTTATTCCCTTCTACTATGTATTTGCAAGTTTTACATGTAATATTACTGCATTTAATAACTTTAGTGTCCTGTCTAGCATCAATCACAAAACTTCCTACCAAGGTAGGGTTTAAGATAAGATAAAATATGCTTTATTGATCTCACAGAGGAAAAAGTCACATGCGATGAGATGAGATGAGATATACTTTATTGATCTCACAGTGGAGAAATTACGCTTACACTCCAGTTACCTCAGACAGCAGTTAGTCCACAATTATTACTTGTTTACCATAATAATGGCATACATCAGAATTAAAGACAGCACATACACATTTGACATTGTTTATGTGCACTAAATTTGAAGAAGTCCGTTCTCCGAATTGAGGCAAGTGGGTGAAGGTCACGCAGCAACCCTGAGTTGGGCCACCATCAGCATGGGGGGGAGGCAGCTGCAGCTAAAACCACGCCGCCCCCGCAGAAGGGAAAGGGTGTGACGTGAGCAGAAGCCGGAGTGGGCGGTGTGTGCTGGGGGGTAGGAGGGGGGTGGGGGAGGGAGTGGAGCATGCTTCAGTCCTATGAAAAACAGTTTATTGTCTTTGTGGGTTGAGGTAAGAAGGAGCCAAATAATCGTCAAGGCCAGAAGATATTCCTCTGGAGGAAAACAGTCGGGCAGTTTGTCTTTCAGGCTTGATAAACCTGCCGTGTTGTGGTTTGACCAGTGAAAAACACTTTTTACAGTTCCACTTGAACAAACCAAATCCCAATTATGAATTAAGAATATTCCCAATTATGAATTAAGAATATTCATATTCCGCGGCCTCCGAAATCTTCAACTTCATCTGCAAGGCACGCATCTGCTCCAAGATGTCATCCAACTTGCATCTAAGTTCAAGAGTCATCGCAGTCTGAGAATGCAATGACTTGCCCACCTCATTAATCATGACGGACAAGCCAGGGGCCGTGGTTCTTGGTGCCGCCGTCTTGCCATTTTCCGATAGATCAGGGCAGCACATAAGCCAGAAAGTACCAGCCCTGCTACCATAAGACCAAATACAAATAAATCCTCGACGTCCTCAATGGAGAAAGGGGCCAAGCATGCAATACACCAAGACCCCCAGGAGTCAAGAGCATAGCCCGCAAGATGCGTTCCATTTGGGCAGGTAGGATCCCACGGTCCTGACCTTCTTGTAGAAAAGATGGTGTCAGTAGTGTTCAGAGACCAGCTGATCAATTCCATGGTGAATCCAATAGTAGTCCAATAGATCCAGTATCCAATATAATTTGAGGAATTCACACTCTGGTGAAGTAGGGACTTGAAGGTTAAAGCAGAGAGCAGAGATAGGAGAGAGTGGAGGAGATGTGACCGCCCAAGCTGAATCATGTTACGTCAGCTCTTAAAAAACAGACAAGATGGGTGCAAATATAGGAAAATGTTCATCAAACAGCATGTGCAAGGATAAGCAATAATAATAATACTTGTAACAGTGCAAGACATAAGAAAATGAGGTTGAAATAGAATTACATGTATATGTGTATATATATATATATGTATATATATATATACGAGGTCTGTTAGAAAAGTAACGGACCTTTTTATTTTTTGCAAAAACTATATGTATTTGAATCATGTGCACTTGCATCAGCCAAGCTTGAGCCTTCGTGCGTATGCGTGAGTTTTTTCACACCTGTCGGTTGCGTCATTCACCTGTGGGCAGGCTTTGAGTGAGCACTGGTCCTCCCCCTTCGTCGGATTTTCATTGTCAGGAAAATGTCTGAACGATTGGAGCAGCGCTGCATCAAATTTTTTCAGAAACTGTGAGAGACAGCCAAGTGGAAACCATTCGGAAAATTCAGATGGCTTTCGGTGAAGATTCTATGGGCGTCATACAGATTAAGTAGCATTACAACCGGATTAAAGATGGCCCACAGCGGCTGAGGGCGCGCCGCACTCCGAGAGGCCATCGACAGGCTGAAATGACCAGATCATTTCCAAAGTGAAGGCTGTGTTGATCCGGAACGTCGTGTGACCCAGAGAAATTGCGGAAGAGGTGGGCATAGCCATTTTTAGGCACATTCCACTGTTAAAGGAGATTTTGTAATAAAAGACATGCGGCGGAATTTGTGTGTCGGGACGAAGCCGCAATGGCGGAGAACAAAAGCAAGTCCGTGTTGGAAGTCTCACAGGACATGTTGACATGCCCAGCTCTCCACAGTTTCTCGGATACTCACTCGACAAAAAAGCCACCGAAAGCCATCTGAATCTTCTGAATGGTGGAAGCTTTGGATGGCTTTTCAGTCGAGTGAGTATCTGAGAAATTGTCGAAGAGCTGAGCATGCCAGGGCATGTCCTCTGAGACCAACACAGAGGTGCTTTCGTTCCGCGCCATTAGCGGCTCCGTGGCGAATTTCTCTGCTGCTATTTTCATGACAAAATCTTCTTTAACAGTGGAATGTGCAGGAAAAGTGCTATGTGCACCTCTCTTGCCATTTCTCTGCTAGTCAGACGACGTCCCGGATCAACACAGCATTCAGTTTGGAAATGATCTAGTCGTTTCAGCCTGTCAATCACCACTCGGACCGCGGCGCGCCATCCGCCATTGTGCGCCGTCTTTAATCCGGTTGTAATGGTCCTTAATCTGTGTGATCCCCATAAGATCTTCACCGAAAGCCATCTGAATTATCCAAATGGTGTCCACCTGGCTGTCTCTCACAGTTTCTGGAAAAATTTGATGCACTACTGCTCCAGCCGTTAAGACATTTTCCTCACAATGAAAATCCGATGATGGGGGAGGACCAGTGCTCACTCAAAGCCTGCTCACAGGCGAATGACGCAACCGACAGGCGTGAAAAAACTCACGCATGCGCACGAAGGTTCAAGCTTAGCTGATGCAATCACACGTGATTCAAATCCATAAGGTTATTGCAAAAAATAAAAAGGTCCGTTACTTTTCTAACAGACTTCATATATATATATACACACACGTGCACACACATACCTATATACATACACATATACATATGGGATTGAAAAAGAGATAGGAGCATCCTATTTACAATATGTGGAGTGGAGTTTAGATGTGATAAGGTGACATTATTGCAGGGATTTGTAAATGAGCTGTTATTGCACATGATTTGTGGACATATTAATATTGCATGTGATTTGTGGACATATTATTGCATGTGGTTATTTCACAGTGTTATTGTACAGTCTGACAGCAGCAGGGAGGAACCACCTACAGTATCGTTCCTTCTTGCACTGAGGGTGCCTCAGCCTGTCACTAAACGAGCTGTTCAGCTCCACTACAGTCCGGTGCAGAGGGTGACAGGAGTTGTCCATGATGGATTTGAACTTGGCTACCCTCCTCTCAGCCACCTCCTCCACAGAGTTGAGAGGACAACCCAGGACAGAGCTGGACTTCCTGACCAGCTTATTCAGTCTCTTTCTCTCCCGCTCTGTGCTGCCCGGGGCCCAACAGACAACAGCATAGAGGAGAGCAGAGGCTACAACAGAGTCATAGAAGGTCTTAAGCAGAGGCCTGCTCACTCCAAAGGATCTCAGTCTCCTCAGGAGGTGGAGGCGACTCTGGCCTTTTTTGTACAGGCGTCGCTGTTGTGAGTCCAGTCCAGTTTGCTGTTGAGGTGAACACCCAGGTATTTGAAAATGTCCAGTGTCTATGTCCTCCCCATGGATGTTCACCGGTGGGTGAGGTGGTGGTTTCCTCCTGAAGTCGATCACCATCTCCTTCATCTTATTGCTGTTGAGACAGAAGCTGCACTCACACCAGTCCACGAAGTCTGTGATGAGCGACCGGTACTCCAGCTCATTCCCCTCAGACACGCGACCCACAATGGTGGAGTCATCAGAGAACTTCTGGGGGTGGCAGCTATCTGTGTTGTAGGTGAAGTCCGAGGTGTAGAGGGTGAAGAGGAAAGGCGAGAGGATGGTGCCCTGGGGGGCCCGGTGCTGCACCTTACCACCTCAGACTGACAGCCACGCAGCCGCACGTACTGCAGGCGGTCAGTGAGGTAGTTGATGATCCAGGCGACGAGATGTCCATCCACACCTGCGTCCTTCAGCTTCCCCTGCAGCAGTGCCAGTCTGATGGTGTTGAAAGCGCTGGAGAAATCAAAGAACATGACTCTCACAGCGCTCCCGCCAGTCTCCAGGTGGGTGAGCACTCGCTGCAGTAGGTAGATAACAGCGTCTTTTACCCCGATGTTGGGCCTGTAGGCGAACTGCAATGGGTCCAGGATGTCGCTCACCATGGTGTGGAGGTGAGACAGGACGAGCCGTTCCATGGTCTTTATGAGGTGGGAGGTCAGGGCAACTGCTCTGTACTGGGCCGGTTCCTTGGCGTGCGGTGTTTTGGGAACCGGGACCACAGAGTAGGGCTTCCACAGGCTGAGGACCACCCCCAGGCTGAGGCTCATGTTGAAGATGTGGCTGAGGACCTCACAAAGCTCATCTGCACAGGTCCTCAGCAGCCTCAGGGAGATCCCATCAGGTCCTGCTGCTTTCCTCTGCTTCATCCACTCACCTCAGTTGGAGTTACAGTGAGGGGGGAGGGAGGGGAAGCTGAGGTGTGAGCTGAGGTGGGCTGGTGCTGAATACAGTCCCGGGGGAGGAGGGACAAGGTCCAGGGTGCAGTGGAGGTGACTGGGGGGTAGAAGGTGGGGGTTCAAAGGGACTGGAGGGCTGGTGCTTCAGATGTGTGGAGAGCCAGGAGGAGGAAGAGGGGCAGGTGTGGAGGAGCCAAAACAGTTAAAGTAGCTGTTTAGCTCCTCTGTGAACCGGGAATCTCCATCTGCAGTCCTGCTGGCACCCTGCCCAAATCCAGAGGCAGTCTTGAGGCCTCTCCACACGTCTCTGATGTTGTTCCGGGCCAACTGCTCCTCCATCTTCCCTCCATACACCTTCTTGGCTGCACGGACCTTCCACTGGAGCTCCTGTTGGACTCTACGCTGCTCCTCTCTGTCTCCCGAGTTGAAAGCCCTCTTCTTCTGGTTCATCAGGACCTTCAGCTCGGGGGTCACCCAGGGGTGGTTGTTGGGAAAGCACTGTACCCTCTGGGTGGGCACAGTGCTCTCCACACAGACGATCATGTAGTCAGTGACACACTGGGTCAGGCTGTTGATGTCTTCACCATAAGAGTTTTGAAACATGCTCCAGTCTGTGGTTCTGAAACAGTCCCTCAGTCTCTCAGTGGCCTCTTCAGTCCAGAGTTTCACTGACCTTTTCTGTATTGGTTCTCTTCTCACCCTGGGTGTGTATTGGGGGAGCAGATAGATGAGATTGTGAGCCGAGTGTCCCAGCGGGGGGAGGGGGTGGAGGTGTAAGCGTCCACGGCCCCCGTGCTGCTCCTCCCTGACCCCGCTCGGTCCTTTATCTTTAACTGTAAATGTTCCTGATGTGGACAAGCAAAATAATATATTTTAAAATATAAAGACACATGAAACAATTAAAAAAAATAAACTTAAGTTATTTAAAGTTGAGGTTTTTTGTTGTAGTCACAGAAGCAAGAATTTAAAAAAGGTAGCTTTATTTGATAAAAATACAAATAGACTGCACCATTTACAAATTAAAATGTTTACTCAGCTTGTCTGTGATTCTGCAGCTAAAAGGCTAAGCTAATGTTAGCCGAGCATTGATCCTTCATCAGTGCAGTAATGTCATATTTTATTTGTAAATAATTCCCACCTCAGACGTTTTTGCAGAATGAGGCTCTGTTGCTCCAACTGGGTGTGTGTATATATCTGAAAATGAGGAATTTTGGACTGAGTGGGTGTGCTACATCAGCCCGGCTGTGGTGTCTCACTCTACTCATGAATGTGGCCTGAATCCCAGCTGTTCTGTAGGGCTCTGCACACTGTTGCGGTCCGATCGATCCCACCGTATGAGCAGTCCTCCCTTGGCAAGGCGTCACTCCAAAAAGTTGCTTAAAAAAGCTTCTTCAAGCAGGGTGATGGGTGACTCATTCTATAGTAGGCTAGTCAAGATATGGTTTGACCCAGAACAAATTGCAAATGTAATATCTTTGTTGTCATTTGGACCCCCCAAAAGTCTACAATAACATACTAAAAGTCATGGAAAATTGGAGTAGTGGAACAGCCCCAAAATGCAAGATGGCAGCCCAAAAACAGGCACTTTTTTTGGTTTTTCAGCCTTAACTTGAAAAATATTAATTTTAAGCCCTATGTAGATGTATTGAAGTTGAATATATTGCTGGATATTGCGGACATTTTGGTACCTTATTTGTTTCTATATCTGTGTTGGTTGTAGAGATATTGCATATATATACGCCGACTGACGCGAAATCACGCAAAAATGGTATAATCAAAACTATACAATATACACCCCATAAATGTATTAAAGTTGAATATAAATATGGATACTGCGCACATTCTGACATGAAAATCATATCTGTATCTGCTGTGGTTCTGTAGTTGCCAATGATGGCAAATTCTTAAACCACCAAAAATTTTCAGAAATATGCCATTTGTGTGGTTAGCAATAAAATTGTTGTGTGGGCCGCTGAAGAGGAGGTACTGCTGGCCCACCACCAGAGGGCGGCCTGTCTGAAGTGCGGGCTTCAGGCACGAGAGGGCGCTGGAGCAACCGGGAGTGACAGCTGTCACTCATCAACAAGCACCAGCTGTCACTCATCATTATCACAACCACATCTCCATAAGAGCCGGGCAGCATCTTCACCTCACTGCCGAGAAATCGTCTACCAATCAGGTAAACACTCAGCTGTGGTTTTGTGCCATACAACTTTCTGAACATTTGCAGGTGTACCTGTTTGACTGGTCAGCAGCTGGAAGCTGGGAGGAGACGACGTCTTCGCTCCTCGGATAAGTAGTTTTTCAGGCGCTGCACGTTTTTGTTCCTGTGTGACTGTGCTTAAGAGGTGGAGGTGCTTCCCACCCTTTCTGACTGTTTGCTGGGTGTTCACGCACCCACCATCACTTGTATGTTCTTCCTGCCAGCAGTACCCGATCTGACAGCCGGAGGCAGTGGCCACCTGGGGACCCAGCGCTTGGTGGTTCCAGGGTGCTTCAGATCCGGTGGCAGTGGAAAGCGTGTGGGATCCGGCTCTTTTCTGGACGGGCGTCTTCTATCCTCGAGCCTGCCCACACATCACCGTGACTTATTGACTGTTGATCTCAATTGTGTTGTCTGTTGCTCTGTTGTGCACATTCACAACATTAAATTGTTATATTTTGGCTTATTCCATTGTCCGTTCATTTGCACCCCCTGTTCTGGGTCCGTGTCCCTACACTTTCACAACAGGATTTCTCGGCCAGCGTCATGGATCCCGAGGGGCGTCAACCATCGTTTGAACCGCCAATGGAAACACAGGGTGCACAGGCGTCGGCAGGAGGCGTGTTGAGTGAGCTGCAGCACATCTTAACCGCCTTCACTGCTCGGTTAGACTTGGCAACCGAGCAGAACGTTATAATCAATCGGAGGATGGAGGCTCTCACCGCCCAGGTGGAAGCACGCACTCAGGGCGCTGCTGCAGCACCTCCTCCAGCTGACCGAGCACTAGATACAGACATTCCAGTGGTGATTCAACGAACCCCCCCCCATCCCCTGAAGCATACATAAGCCCTCCGGAGTGGTACGGAGGTTGTGTGGAGACTTGCGTAGACTTCCTGATGCAGTGTTCGCTCGTCTTTGCACAGCGTCCCGTCATGTACGCGTCAGATGCCAGCCGGGTGGCTTATGTCATTAATTTGCTTCGAGGAGAGGCACGCGCCTGGGCTACGGTGCTCTGGGAGCAAAATTCACAGCTCCTAATGACATATACTGGGTTTGTGAGGGAGTTTAAACAGGTGTTTGATCATCCCAGTAGAGGCGAGACCGCTTTGACAGTGCTGCTGTCAATGAGACAGGGACATCGGAGTGCAGCCTTCGTAAACGGACTGTCTCCGGTCCTGAAGGAGCACCTGCTGGCTATGGATGAGCCACGGGATTTTGACGGGCTTGTCGACCTGGTCATATGGTTAGACAACCGGTTAGAAGAACACCGTCGGGAGCGGGGCGAAGGGCGTGGCCAGGCGTGAGCCGTCCCTCTTCCTTCCGGGTCCGAAAGGGTGCCGCCGTCCCCACGCTCCACAGTCGGAGAGCTCCGTGGAGCAACAGCTCCCCCTGCTAACTATGGACATGGGCAGGGCTAAAGTAAAATCACATGACAGACAACGGAGGCTGGCTCGCGGAGAATGTTTTTTCTGTGGCTCTAATGAGCACATACAAAGAAACTGCCCCAAGCGGTTAAACTTCAACGCCTGCCCTTAGAGACTGGGTTAAGGGTGGGCCATAACATCCACGCGGGGAGAGCCCGTAGATCCGCACGCATCCCAGTGACGATCCTTTGTGGGGATCTTACCCTTCACGCTCCAACACTGGTGAACACGGGGTCTGAAGGGAATCTGCTGGACAGGAGGTGGGCCAGGGAGGTAGGGCTCCCTCTAGTGGCTCTACCTTCCCTATTGAAGGTACGGGCACTAGATGGCACCCTTCTCACCTTAATCACACACCAGACACCACCCGTGACTTTGGTGGTGTGTGGAAATCACAGGGAGGAGATTGTGTTCTATGTAACACCTTCTACCTCCCGAGTGATTTTGGGATTTCCATGGATGATTAAGCACAATCCCCGGATTGATTGGCCGTCTGGGGTAGTGACGCAGTGGAGCGATACCTGCCACCAGGAATGTTTAGGATCCTCGGTTCCACCCGGTGTGACAGCTAATGAGGAGGTTAAAGTCCCCCCCAATCTGTCGGCGGTGCCGGAGGAGTATCATGATCTTGCTGACGTCTTCAGCAAAGATCTGGCGATCACTCTTCCCCCGCACCGTCCGTATGATTGTGCCATTGATTTGATCCCGGGCGCTGAGTACCCGTCCAGCAGGTTGTACAACCTCTCTCGTCCTGAGCGCGAATCAATGGAGACCTACATCCGGGACTCCTTAGCTGCCGGGTTGATCCGGAACTCCACCTCCCCGATGGGTGCAGGTTTCTTTTTCGTGGGCAAAAAGGACGGCGGACTCCGTCCATGCATAGACTATAGCGGGCTGAACGAAGTCACGGTTCGCAATCGATACCCACTGCCTCTGCTAGATTCTGTGTTCTGTAGGGGACTGGGGGCCACCGTGAGCCTCTCGTCTGGGTACCATCCCCAGACGAACGGACAGATAGACCGGGCCAACCAGGAATTGGAACAGGTCCTTCACTGCGTGACCTCAGCGCACCCGATGGCCTGGAGCAACCATCTGGCCTGGATCGAGTACGCACACAACAGCCAGGTTTCATCTGCCACCGGCCTCTCCCCGTTTGAAGTATGTTTGGGGTACCAGCCCCCATTGTTTCCGCTTTTGGAGGGAGAGGTCGGGGTGCCCTCGGTCCAGGCCCATCTGAGGAGGTGCCGTCGGGTGTGGCGCTCTGCCTGCTCTGCCCTGCTCAAAACCCAGACGAGAGCCAAGGCCCACGCAGACTGCCGGCGATCATATCAGCCCGGGCAGGAGGTTTGGCTGTTGACGAAGGACATTCCATTGCAGGTGGAGTCGCAAAAATTAAAAGACCGGTACATCGGCCCCTTCTCCATCCTCAAGGTCCTCAGCCCCGCCGCAGTGAAGCTGAAGCTGCCAGCTTCACTGCGGATTCACACGGTTTTCCACGTCTCCCGGATCATGCCTTACCACACCTCTTCCCTCTGCACTCCTGGACCGGCGCTGCCTCCTGTCTGGATCATCGATGGGGAGCCAGCCTGGACAGTGCGTAGGCTCCTGGATGTCCGTCGACGGGGCCGGGGTTTCCAGTATCTGGTGGACTGGGAGGGTTATGGACCTGAAGAACGCTCCTGGGTGAAGAGGAGCTTCATCCTGGACCCGACCCTCCTGGCCGACTTCTACACCCGTCACCCGGACAAGCCTGGCCAGGAGGCGCCCGTTGAGTAGGGGGTCCTGTTGTGTGGGCCGCTGAAGAGGAGGTACTGCTGGCCCACCACCAGAGGGCGTCCTGCTTGAAGTGCGGGCTTCAGGCACGAGAGGGCGCCGGAGCAACCGGGAGTGACAGCTGTCACTCATCATTATCACAACCACATCTCCATAAGAGCCGGGCAGCATCTTCACCTCACTGCCGAGAAATCGTCTACCAATCAGGTAAACACTCAGCCGTGGTTTTGTGCCATACAACTTTCTGAACATTTGCAGGTGTACCTGTTTGACTGGTCAGCAGCTGGAAGCTGGGAGGAGACGACGTCTTTGCTCCTCGGATAAGTAGTCTTTCAGGTGTTGCACGTTTTTGTTCCTGTGTGACTGTGCTTAAGAGGTGGAGGTGCTTCCCACCCTTTCTGACTGTTTGCTGGGTGTTCACGCACCCACCATCACTTGTATGTTCTTCCTGCCAGCAGTACCCGATCTGACAGCCGGAGGCAGTGGCCACCTGGGGACCCAGCGCTTGGTGGCTCCGGGGTGCTTCAGATCCGGTGGCAGTGGAAAGTGTGTGGGATCCGGCTCTTTTCTGGACGGGCGTCTTCTATCCTCAAGCCTGCCCACACGTCACCGTGACTTATTGACTGTTGATCTCAGTTGTGTTGTCTGTTGCTCTGTTGTGCACATTCACAACATTAAATTGTTATATTTTGGCTTATTCCATTGTCCGTTCATTTGCGCCCCCTGTTGTGGGTCCGTGTCCCTACACTTTCACAACACAAATTTTGGAAAAATTGTAAATTGTTTACATTTTGGTAAAAAATTCAACACTTTGGTACCTTGAATGAATATTTACCCATCTCTATGAGAGAAAATCAAAAGTTTCAACAAATGAGGATTCAGTTATCACTGGACGTTGAGGAAATAACATTGCTACACACCCCACAAATCTGATCACATGCAGTTGAACACTGTCGGCCATGCTTCCGGCAAGTGCACATATGACTTGAGTATCCTGTTTTGCATGAGCACCTGATGATATCCAGCAATGCTGGTGACGCTAGACCCATGTCTGTGTGATTCAGAGGTAATTTTCCATCTCTCAGCAACCATCCCCACTTCTGAGGGTCCAGTTCATTTCCCATCCAATGTTGCACTTGGTGGTAAACTCTGACTACGAGGTCTGCGAAAAAAATAACGTACCTTTTTATTTTTTTCAAAAACTATATGGATTTGAATCACGTGCGATTACATCAGCCAACCTTGAACCCTCGTGCGCATGCGTGAGTTTTTTCACGCCTGTCGGTTACGTCCATCGCCTGTGGGCAGGCTTTGAGTGAGGAGTGGCCCACCCCCCTCGTCGGAATCCCTTTGTATGACTTCTTCCTGAGAGACTGGCGCTTTGCTTTATCAAAATTTTTTCAGAACCTGTGAGGCAGATCAAAGTGGACACCATTCAAGAAATTCAGCTGGTTTTTGATGAAAATTTTAACGGCTGATGAGAGATTATGGATTGTTACTGTCGCTTTAAGGACTTCTCATGGAGCGAGACGTCGTGCAGCGCTCTGAGGCGCCGTCGCCAACCTGTTTCGAGCTGAAAACCTCCAAATTTAAATCTCTGTTGACCCAGGACGTCGTGAGAGAACAGAGAAGTTTCAGAAGAGCTCGGGATCAGCAGTTTATCCGGACATTCCACTGTTAAAGGAGATTTTGTAATGAAAGACGTGCGGACGGATTGGCGCGTCGGCAGGCAGCCGGCGCGGTGCACTGCCACAGGTAAAAAACACCTCCGTGTTAAATGGTAAATGGACTGCATTTATATAGCACTTTTCCATCTGCATCAGACGCTCAAAGCGCTTTACAATTATGCCTCACATTCACCCCGATGTCAGGGTGCTGCCATACAAGGCGCTCACTACACACCGGGAGCAATAGGGGATTAACGACCTTGCCCAAGGGCCCTTAGTGATTTTCCAGTCAGGCGGGGATTTGAACCCATGATCTTCTGGACTCTAGCCCAACACCTTAACCACTAGACCATCACCTCCCTGTTTTGGTAACCATTTGTAAAAACCAGGCGGCTTTTGATGGCTTTCAGTAGAGTGAGTATCTGAGAAATTGTTTAACAGCTGGACATGTTCCAACTTGTCCTTAAGGCTTCCAACAGAGGTGTTTTTCCTGTGGCGGCGCGCCGCGCCGGCTGCCTACCAACACACCAGTCCGTCCGCACATCTTTCATTACAAAATCTCCTTTAACAGTGGAATGTCCTGATAATCTGCTGATCCCAAGCTCTTCTGAAAGTTCTCTGTTCTCTCACGACATCCTGGGTCAACAGAGGCTTAAATTTGGAGGTTTTCAGCTCGAAACAGGCTGACGACGGCGCCTCAGAGCGCTGTGCAACGTCCCGCTCCGTGGGAAGTCCTTAAAGCGACAGTAACAATCCATAATCTCTCATCAGCCGTTAAAATTTTCACCGAAAACCAGCTGAATTTAACGAATGGTGTCCACTTCGATCTGCCTCACAGGTTCTGAAAAAATTTTGATAAAGCAAAGCGCCAGTCTCTCAGGAAGAAGTCAGACAAAGGAATTCCGACGAGGGGTTGGACCACTCCTCACTCAAAGCCTGCCCACAGGCAAATGATGTAACCGACAGGCGTGAAAAAACTCTCGCATGCCCACGAGGGTTCAAGCTTGTCTGATGTAATCGCACGTGATTCAAACCTATATAGTTTTTGAAAAAAATAAAAAAGGTCCGATACTTTTCTCACAGACCTCGTATAATAATAATAATAATAATAATAATACATTTTATTTATATTGCACTTTACATTTGTAAACAAATCTCAAAGTGCCACAGAAGTTAAACAGAAGCATAAAACAACTATCAACAACAATAAAAAAAAAAAATATTAGGATAAATTAAAATAATTAAAATTAGCAACTATAATTCATAAGCTTTCTGAAATAAAAACGTTTTAAGATTTGATTTAAAAGAGTCCACTGACTGCGCCGCCCTCAGGTGGATGGACAGGGCATTCCACAGGCGTGGTGCTGCTGCCTGAAAGGCTCTGTCCCCCATTGTGTGGAGCTTGGTTTTGGGGACCTGGAGGAGGTGACTGTTGTTTGAGCGGAGGCGTCTCATGGGCTCATGGGGGGACAGAAGTTCTTTGAGGTACACTGGTGCACCGCCGTAGACACACTCATAGGTCAGGAGACAGATCTTATAGTCCACCCTGAACCTAACAGGAAGCCAATGGAGTTTATTGAGGATAAGAGTAATGTGTTGAGTTTTGGGCACCCCCATCAGGATCCTGGTAGCACAGTTTTAAATGGACTGGAGATGTTGTAAATTTCTGCCAGAGATCCCGATGAGGAGTGCATTACAGTAGTCCAGCCTGGAGGAGACAAAGGCGTGGACCAGCCTCTCAGCATCAGACAACGACAGGGAGGGACGGAGTTTGGAGATGTTCCTGAGATGAAAGAATGCTGTCTTACAGATATGCTGGATATAGATCTCAAATGAAAAGTTGGGGTCAAAACAGACTCCCAGGTTTGTAACAGATGTTGATTTTTTTTTTTTTCCTTTATATAGCGCCAAATCACAACAGAGTTGCCTCAAGGCGCTTCACACAGGTAAGGTCTAACCTTACCAACCCCCAGAGCAACAGTGGTAAGGAAAAACTCCCTCTGAGGAAGAAACCTCAAGCAGACTAGACTCAAAGGGCTGACCCTCTGCTTGGCTCATGCTACAATCATAAATTATAGAAATAATTCACAGAACAATTCACGGACAAATATACAAGAATTGCTGTTGGTGCACAGGACAGGAGGATCACCAACACAAACACAACTCCCATCTCTGGATGGAGCTGCACCTTAAACAGAGAAAAAACAGAATCAGGCATCAGAAAGACAAAAAATACTGTATAATTTGCCAGCATTTCTCAACAAGAAAAACAGAAGAAATACTAAGGTGATCGCTGGCCGCTAGCTAAGCTTCACTAGAATTTAGGTGAAGTTGAGGCCGCGGCCTGCTCCAATTATTAATAACATGAATTAAAAGAGTAAAAAGCATAAAACAAAACTGTACCAGTATGCTAGCCATATGAAAGGGAAAATAAGTGCGTCTTAAGTCTGGACTTGAAAGTTTCCACAGGGAGATCATTCCACAGAACAGGGGCACGATAAGAGAAAGCTCTGTGACCCGCAGACTTCTTATTCATCCTAGGGACACAAAGTACTCCTGCACCCTGAGAACGTAAAGCCCGGGCCCGTACGTAAGGTTTAATTAGGTCAGCTAGGTAGGGAGCTGCAAGTCCATGAATAATTTTATAGGTTAGTAGCAGAACCTTAAAATCTGATCTCACTGGGACAGGAAGCCAGTGAAGAGACGCCAAAATGGGTGTAATGTGGTCAAACTTTCTGCTTCGTGTCAAAAGTCTAGCTGCAGCATTCTGAACCAATTGGAGACCCCTAATGCTAGACTGCGGTAAACCAGAAAATAGAACATTACAGTAGTCCAATCTAGAAGAGATGAACGCATGGATCAGGGTCTCAGCATCAGCCATAGACAGGATGGGACAAATTTTAGCTATATTTCGCAGGTGGAAGAAAGCAGTCCTGGAGACCAAAGGACAACGAAGGGTCAAAAATTACCCGAAGGTTCCTCACTTTGTCAGTGTGATGTATGACACACAAGCCTAGGCTGAGTGTTAACTGGTCAAATTGATGCCGATGTCTCACTGGACCAAGAACCATCATTTCAGTCTTTTCAGAGTTTAAAAGTAGGAAGTTTGTAGACATCAAACTTCTCACTGCTGCAAGGCAATCTTCTAAGGATTTTATGTGAACGAGATTACCAGCAGTTATCGGCATATATAACTGAGTATCATCTGCGTAGCAGTGAAAGGTAATCCCAAAACGCCGCAATATGTGCCCAAGGGGTGCTATATAAAGGGAGAAAAGCAGGGGCCTAAGACAGACCCCTGTGGAACCCAAATTTCATGTCATAGGTTTGTAACAGATGTTGATAGTGGAATGTTGTTGCCAGAGAATGAAAATGCTTTAAGGGGGGATGATTTCAGTTGATGTGTGGTGCCAATGAGAATGGCTTCAGTTTTTGTGCTGTTTAGCTGGAGAAAATTGTCATTCATCCACGCCTTTGTCTCCTCCAGCCAGGCAGTGAGGGTGTGAATGGAAAATGAAGAAGTGGGGTCCAACCTGACATAGAGCTGAGTGTCATCAGCATAGCAATCGAAGGATATTCCATGCCTGCTGATGATATGGCCCAAGGGGAGCATATAGATGGAAAATAAGGTTGGTCCAATGACCAACCTCTGAGGGACCCCACAGGTTGCAATGTGGGGCCTCGACCTGGCTTCCCCAAGGGCCACATACTCAGCTCCATCAGTCAGGTAGGACCGAAACCACTGGAGTGCTGTGTCTGAAAGGCCAATGAAATGCAGGAGTCGGTGAAGAAGGATGGTATGGTCTACACTGTCAAAGGCGGCCGAGAGGTCTAGGAGCAAGAGAAGAGATGGAAAGCCCTGGTCAGGAGCCACAAACAAATCATTGGTGACCCTGACCAGGGCTGTCTCAGTGCTGTGGGCAGAGCGAAACCCTGACTGAAACTTCTCATTGAGGCTGGAAGATTGCAGATGATCATGGATTTGGGTGGAAACAACTTTTTCTATGATTTTTGATTGATTTAAGATTTGAAATGGGCCGAAAGTTTGAAAGTAGTGCAGGGTCGAGAGTAGGTTTTTTTAGCAAAGATTTTATTAAGGCGGTTTTAAGAGTTTGTGGCAGATGACCAGATTGCAGAGAGTAGTTTATAATATGTGTGAGGAGAGGGCTGAAGGAGACCACATGGGATTTAATCAAAGATGAGGGAAATGGATCCAAGTGACAGGTGGAGGGTGTCATCTTGCGAATGAGAGCCTCCACCTGTTTCTGTGTGGTGGAAGTGAAATTAGTGAAATTGGGAACTGGGGAACCAGGGGTGGAATTGGGGGCACCAGAGGGACTGAGAGAGCAACGGATTTTATCAATTTTAGATGTGAAAAAAATCTAAAAATGCATCACACTGTTCATTGGTATTGATTTCATGCACATGTTTTGGGGGTCTTAGCAATTTGTTTACGATTGTGAAAAGTTTCTTGAATTTCCTGAATTACTGTTTATTATATTGTAATAATAATGTCAACGAGCTTGACTGAGGTATTAGGAGTAGGATTTTTGATGTTGCCGGTATGCATCTCTATGGACAGTTAGACCTGAAGCTACATAGCGCCTCTCAGGGACCCTCCCAGCCACCTTCTGTCTACGCAGTGCACCAGTGTGCCACGGAACAGATTTGGAGAAGGACACAGCTTGCATTTTAAGGGGATTATGGACCTCAAGGATTTGCTGTAGTCCGGTGTTGTAGTAGTCCACAAGTCCATCTGGAGAGCAATTATTAGCAGTTTGAGTGAGATGAGATAGATCAGATGCCAGTTGTTCTGGATCAATGTCATTTATTTTCCAAAAATGGATCAGGCGTTTAGTTTTACTGAAATGAGCTTGTAGAGGGAGGTCCAGTGAGATCACCTTATGGCCAGAAACATCCAGATCATACACATGAAGATTTTTTATGGGGCAGTTTGTAATGTTGAGGTCCAAAATGTGTCCTTTAGTGTGAGTTGAAACATTGACATGTTCTATGAGGTGCAGTGAGTCGATGAGTTGTGTCAGCTCTGGAATACTGACTTTGGAGTGAATTAATATGAATATTCAGGTCCCCAAGTATCATCACATTGTTTGATGATGTGCAGATTGACAGAAGGAGCTCAGTTATCTCTGAAATAAAATTTGAATGTGGTTTGGGTGGGCGATATACGAGAATTACTGTCATTTGTAATGGTTTTGAGCAAGTGAAAGCCAAACATTCAAATGAAGACAGTTTAGGCAGAGTGACAGAGGACAGATGTAAATCAGAGCGGTAAATAACCGCGATGCCCCCACCCCTACCAGAGCCGTACGGGCCTTTTCTAAGAATGAATAGCCCGGTGGACGTTTCATTCAATATGCAGTACACATCTGTTTTGTGCCAGGTTTCTGTGAGGCACATGAAGTCAATTCCTTTTTCAGTTATATGGCTATGGATCAGGGATGCTTTGTTAGTCAGTGATTGACAGTTTAAAAGTTCAATTTTAACAGCTGAACTTGCATTTGATGGGGACTTTACCAGAGGGCGGAGCACACTGAAATCCACTCCGCGTTTTCCTGATTGCCCGCTGCGGCACTGCCCGAGGACTACAGTACTGTAGTTTTTATGCCCTGAAGTGGCGCTGTTCTGATGACGCGTCAGATGACCCGCAGGGTATGCGCCAGTACGAGCAGCTGTCCACAGGCTTGGAATTGAGCCCTCAGTCCAGGGTCCAGCGTAAATAAATCGCCGCCGAGCCCCTCTGTGGACATATCGGGGCTGACAGAGGTTCCCCAGGTGGTCAGTTGGTCCAGAGTGAAAGCCGAAATCCAGGAATTGGTTGGGCAAATGCAGAAGCATGGTAGCAGGCGGAGGGAGTGTCACGTTGCTATTGCTAGCTGGTGACCATGGACCGGGAACGTGTAGATGAAAAACTGTAGCATACAGCACGATCCACACCAGAGCCAAAAATGAAGAGGATGACGAGTGATGGATAGTGAGTCCCATAGACTGAACAGACTGAAGCGCTGTTAGGGTTCTGTGTGTAGTCTGTCTGTAATCAGGGCTTAGTTGGTTGTGTCTGCGTTTTGTCCTCCTCTGTCTATCTTCTCTTCCCCTATGAAACTTCACTGAAGTTGATTGTTGGTGGCAAGTTTTCAGGCTGGACAGCTGCAAGACTTGTGCTTACTTACTTTCTTTCTTTCTTTCTTTACCTTTATTTAACCAGGAAAAAAGTGTCATTTGTCAGGATGAGTTTGCTCTATTTTGCTTTGTTTTGTCTTTATCTGTTTGGTTGCTCTCCAGTTTGTCTGTTCCTCCTTGTGATCTTTTTCTGCATTGGTTTCTCTGTCTCTCTTGGTGGTGGGTGTGTCTCTTGGTCTCTGCTCTCCTGACCAAGCCCTTGTTCTAGGCTCCTCCTTGTGCACCTGCTGTCAATCTGCTGCTAATCACTGGGATGTATATATACTGCTCATTTTGTCTGTTTCTTCGCCAGATTGATGCGCCCTGTGCCTTCTTTCTAGCTCTCGATCCTGTATCCTCTTGTTCTGCCAGCCTCATTGTGTTCTTGACCTACAGCCTGTTTAATCTGACCATGT
Organism: Thalassophryne amazonica; assembly: GCF_902500255.1. Lineage (NCBI taxonomy): Eukaryota > Metazoa > Chordata > Actinopteri > Batrachoidiformes > Batrachoididae > Thalassophryne > Thalassophryne amazonica. The sequence continues at coordinate 19,765,024 of NC_047114.1, read as the reverse complement.
CTAAGCCTGATGTTTTTTGTACTGCTGCTGTATTTTTTGGTCTGCCTTCCCATGTACCGACCTCTGCTGTTTACTCCACTAAAGTCTTTTAACCAGAGCTGCCTGAGTGAGCCTTGCATTTGTGTCCAATCCATACATCCTGTCATCATTGAGATTAAGAATTTCTTTTACAAGAGTGTCCTGGCCATGACAGGCAGCAATGTTACATGTCAATTTCAACATTCAACCACACATACAAAATAAACAATTACCAACCAATGAAAAAGTTTCATTATGAAAGTTCAGAAACAACACATTTTTACATTATAATTAAAAATAATCAGTTAAAACAACGACATGTCAATGTGGCAGCATCTCTATCATTTAAAAGTCCTTTAAAAGACTCTAAGGAGACCAGCTCCCTCAGTTTTAGGTAATTCTGTAAAAGGTTCCATGCACAGGGCGCAGCAAACTGAAAACCCTTCTTTCCCAGCTCCATTGGAACCTTTGGAACTGACAATAAAAAATGGTCGGCTGAACGATGACGATATGAACCAGTACATACAATAAATACAAATGCTGAAGCCTGCGAAACACCAAGGAGGACCAACCAACACGAGATTAAAGAACACAGTGATGTGTAAGAGCTCTGATGCCAATGATGACCCTGAGAGCTCCATGATAGACAGTATTGAGAGCTCTCAGACTCTGAGTTGATGAGTGCATGTACAATACATCGCCATAGTCCAACATTGGCATTAAAAGTTGCGGCAACAAGCCTACTCCGGGCCTCAAAGGACAGACAAGTCCAAATTCAAAAAAAGAAACCCAACCTGATTATAAGTTGATTTCCAAGCAAATTAATATGGTGTGCAAATGAAAGTGTATTGTCAATCCAAATTCCAAGAAATTTGTACTGTTTAACAGATTCTATTTGAATTCCCTGTAAGGTGGTGATTTGTGGCAGGATTTGAAAATTGGATTTGGTGTTTGAGAACAACATGACTTTTGTTTTGAGTTTAGGGTGAGTTTTAGATTAAGATTATTTTGAATAATGTCAAAAGCTGATTGTAAATGAGTGATGGCTTGTGCGGGTGAGTGTGCAGAGCTCTAGATAATTGTGTCATCAGCATAGAAATGCAAATGGGCATTGAAGATATTCTGATGTTATTGATGTAGAGGTCCTAGTACTGATCCTTGTGGTACTCCTTTGGTGATGGTGAGTGTTTGTGATGTGAATCCATCTATCTTCACACATTGAGTCTGGTCTGAGAGGTAGTTGTGAAACCATTTTACTGTCTGATTTGAAAGTCTGCATGCAGTGAGCCGAGACTTTCTAATAAAAGCAGTTGAATCTGAGGGTGTTCAAGCGTTTGATATCTTTGCTGCCATACAACCGTACCAGGGCATTTTTGCCAGAAGCAATCACCTTCTTCTGTGACTGGTTGAGAGCTGTAAAGACTTGCGCATCCCATTTGAATGCTGTCTTTCATCAACAGCTTAAGGGATGCGGGTTTGGCTATGCCATAAGCATGAGAGGTAGTGTCACATCCTAGGACTGTATGGACAAAGAATATTCTTGCATACATCTAGGGCAAGGCTACACTTCAGTTTGTAGATGTTACAGAACTTTGTGGTTTTGCTGTTATTTCTCTTTGGCTCAGGACAAAGGAACAAATTCTTCACATCGAGAGTAGTGTGATAGCACAACAGAACCAAGATATCAGTGTCATCTGCAACAACAATTGTTGACTTGTCTGTGGCCCTGGCAACAGATACTGCTGTTGTTGCAGTCAACAAGTCTGCATTAGCAGATGCATGCTCAACATTGCATCCATTCTCATACAACAGTTGCCCCAGAATAGTCACAAACTGTTGCTTGTTGCGTATGTTTGTCAAGAAGTGTTCCTTCTTTCCCTGGAATAACCTTGAGCCAAGGACTTGCGCAGATGAGCCAGTGTGACCTTTGGTCATCCTGAGATGAGCAATGTCTTTGGTTGATGGACCTGAGACATAGCCATCAAATACAACTGCTGCCGTTCCATAATGGGCTGATACATAGCTGACATATTGCTGACAAATTTGATGGTATGTATGTCCTTGGTTCCAAGGGATTTTGTGTAGCAATGCTCCACCATCTAAGACATAAACTTTGCTGTCAGTTATGTCTGTGTCCTGCACTGTCGTGAAATGCTTCCACTTTGCATCAGCAAGTGTGGCTTTGTTTGCTGGACGGGGAAGGGTCTTGTTCTCAAATAGTGATGGTGGAACGCTGCAGAGCTCATATTTGAAGATGTTCTCCACATTCTCTTTGATTTCCTGCCATGACGAGTCACTGGAATAGAATCTGTGGATCAGTGTGAACAATGTCATCCTGACATTTGTGACCACTTGATGTTTCATCTTGAAGGAGTGACCTGAGATGGTTTTGCCCACCATGGACATGATGAGCTCATCCAATGTCAACTGAGTGATGAGCATTTACTGTAGCCTGTGCAGCTACACCAGTTACAATGTTGCGCAGTGTTTGCTCCTCATTGAAAGGGTTTCTTGGAAGAAGAAACGAAATGAGACTACATGTGTCCCCGGTGTCCTTCTTAGTGCAGGGCTGTGACATGTCCTTGTGCTGCTCCTTGGTAGATACCTGACATCTGTGAGCTCCTGCATGGCCAGGTTCACAGCAGAACATGCACAGAAAGACGATGCTCACACAAGCCTCTGAGTCTCAGTCATACCTCTGCCATGAGTCAAGCCACCAGAGATCTTCAGACTTCGCATTAGGACCTGCTCTACAATCAGTTCTGCAGAGAGGCCTGCCCAGTAGCGATCTGATCTGTGCACAACATGAAACCCTTGACTGAAAAAGCTGTAAATATCAGGAGATGTGTGCTGCAAATGTGCCATCCTCTTCAGATAGAGGTACAGGGATCTGGTGTAGTGGTTGTGCCCTGCAGAAGCTAGGAATGGGAGCACTTCTCTGAGGGTGTTGGATGTCGGCTGTTTATGGGGTTTTTATAGGAGTTTGGCGTTTCGTTCCTGTAAATCCCCTTTGTGTGTTTGATTGTGTGTGTCTCTGATCTCTGCTGTCTTGTGGGAGTGTCCTTCTGTGCACTCTGACTGTCTGGTGGACACGCCTCCTCAGGCTGTCAGTTGCAGGGCTCCAGCTTGGGTGTGTGCATGTTTTTGCACTGATCATCTCCCCTTCTTGCGGATGTTTTGTGTCAGACACATTTTGCCTCCTGTCTTTATTTGTCTGCATCAATTCTGTCTGGTTGTTGCTGTCCTTCCATGTTTCACCTCTGTCTCTACCGTTCAGTCACGTCTTGTGTTAATGTGGGTGTGGGGTTTTGAATCAGTCACGTATTTCCTTTTGTGATTGTTTTATTGTGGCTACTCAGTTGTTTGTCATGTTATTTGTGGTGTGTGTATCTCTACTCATTTTGAGTGGGTTGTTTTTATTATGCATTTCAGTTTCAGGTTTTCTGTCTTGGTCTTGCTGGAGTTTGTATTTTCTGTATTTATGGTTTGCTGCCTTCTGGTGTTGTCTTTTGGTTAATACGCATCATCATCTCAATCAGTATCACCTGTTCCCCTGTGTACTGGCTGTCTATTTAAACCTACTTTGTTTGATCTTCCGTGCGGGCTCATTACACTGTGAATGGTTTTTCTTGCGTCGTGTTTTAGTACGTTTTTCCACAGTTGTATTTCTGTTTTGATTTTGTTGGACTTTGTACCTTTTGACCTTAGCTGTTTTTCCTCATCCCCTTGTGAAGGGTTGAAAGTGTATTTTCGTTCTTTATCCTGCACCAGCCTCTCCTAATGTTGGTTTTACACTTGGACATGACTTCCTTTATGTTTGGTCCTTAATTCCCCAATCCCTTCAGAGGGTTTGAAATTGTCTTTTATTTTTTTCCCTGCTCAAGCCTCCCTGATTTTTGAATTACACTTGGACATTAATTTCTTGTATTTTGTTGGAACTTTGTTATCCCACTTCCTTGGTCGGGTTTGTAATTGTATCTTTGTTAATCCTCCTGTAATAGTATTTTTCATTCATGTTTGCACAATTAACCTTTTGCATATTTTTGGAACTTACCATTGAGTGTGGCTGACCTGCATTTCTGGGGTTTATCTCATTCCTTGAGAGCTGCTAATCATAACAGAGGGACTTCATCTGCAAGTGCCAGTTGCCTATTCAAGTTTACTAAACTTCTGTTACTTGAATTCTTATATTTCATGGCACACGAGATAAGCCCTTGTTTGTGTTATTATGCTTGTATAAAGGCACAAAAATACAATATCTCAACAACTGTAATAGTTATAGACATAGATTTGGTATCAAATTGTCCACAATATCCAACTTTATATTCAACTTCCATATATTTATGGGGCTTAAAATCAATATTTTTTAAGTCAGTGAGCTGAAAAATCAAAAAAATTGCCTGTTTTCAGGTGGCCAACTTGGATTTTGGGGGTGTTCCACTGCTCCGATTTTCCATGACTTTTAGTATGTTATTGTATACTTTTGGGGGTTTCAAATGATACCAGTACTTTTGCAAGTTGTTCTGGGTGGCCCTCTATTTCACTGTATCTTGACAAGCGTACTGATGTTTTTTTTTCTTCCAGCTTTTTTTTGTGGTTCTGACAGACATACCAAGATGGCAGTTGCTCTGTTTTTTGAGCTTTTGGAAAAGCCAGAGTGTGATGTAGAAATCTTCCCTCCCCTTGTTGCGTCGGACACATCCAACACATCAGACTGAAAGGGAGGCGTCATTTGACCCGGATCAAGCGTGCAATCTGAAAAGCCCTTAAAAGTGCACATTTGAGTCAGTTAATGTCGTGAAATAATGTTTAAGAAATGACACGACTCACATAAACTCCAGATTCTCAGTAATAAAGTACATTTTGTTTTTGTAAATAAAGATGTATATGTGGAACAACTTCTGTGTCTCTTTGTGTCCAGACTCTGTCAGACTGGTTCATGGGTCGAGTCTGTGTTCAGGCAGACTGCAGGTGAAGTTGAACGAGTCCTGGTCCTCAGTTTGTGAAGATGACTTTGACCAGCAGGATGCACAGGTGGTCTGTAGAGAGCTGGGCTGTGGACCTCCTTCAGTCCTCCAGGTGGCGCTCTATGGAGAAATGGTGTTAGCAAAGTGGACCAAAGAGTTCCATTGTGGAGGCAATGAGTCTGGTCTTTTGGCCTGTGGAAGCTCAGGCTCAGACAGAAACTCCTGTTTACGTGGTAAAGCTGTTGGACTCACCTGCTCAGGTAGAAGAGCAGCTGCAGCTTTGATTCAGTTTCTAATCAAACTCACTTTACTTCTTTTAATAACGACTCTGTCTGTGTTCAGAGCCTGTCAGGTTGGTGGGAGGAGCCACCCAATGTGCTGGTATAGTGGAGGTTAACGTCCAGCAAGACTGGAGACCAGTGATGCACTATTACTGGACCCTGAAGAGAGCAGATGTGGTGTGTCGAGATCTGGACTGTGGCTCTGCTGTTTATACAGAAATGAGACGTGGTTCCTCAGACAGACCTGTGTGGGAGATCACATATGAGTGTCTTGATTATGGATATTCACTGAGGGACTGTGGGGCATCTTCATATTCTTCTGACAGCATTCAGATCAACTGTTCAGGTAACTCCGTCGATATAAATAGCAGTGATGCATTCAGTGTCTCCATCTTTCTGTCAGGTTTTTTATGTTTGCTTTTCCGCTGCAACAGTAAATGAAATAAGAAACTGTAAGGTGTCTGGACTGGTGGAGTTACAGATTTGGTTGTAGTTTGCATTCCTCAGGTATGCGTAAAAACCAGACCACACATTCTGATGTCAGACCTGCACAGTGTACAAACTTAAGGACAGCTTCACTTTTCTACCTCATTCACTGAATCTGTTCCACACATTTTGTTAATCAGAAATATTCCAGAATTTGACGTGGACCATGTAAGAAGTCTGCTCCTGAGTAAGATTCCCAGAAGTGAACTAATTTAGCTTGACTTTTTCTGCTGTTTTCAGATTTGTTACCCTCCGGGGAATGTTGATTTGATTTTTTTTTTTTTTTTTGTGACATCACCTTGTGGACCTCCCTCCAGAGCCATATTCATGAGCTGGAGGCAGAGACTAAGCACCAAGATGGACAGTTTTTATCTCGATAACAGACTGTTTTTGTTGCTTCTCTGTTTTTCTGTTTCTTGTTGTTTTTTTCAGCATCTTTTGCAAAAACCTTGTAACTGCTGTAATGGCCCAAGCAGTGGGTCACCCCCCTGAGTCTGGTTTGCTTTGGGTTTCTTCTTCAAAAACGCCAGAGGGTTTTTCTTTACTACTGTGGCCTGTGTGCTGGCTCCGGGGGGTTGGTAAGTTTAGACCTTACCCGTGTGAAGCGCCTTGAGGCAGCATTGTTGTTGTCAGGATCCCCAGGCTGGGGTTCATGTCTAGGTTTCCCCCTTATTTGGGTCATGTCTTTCTCTATGGATTTTACAGTTTTACTTTTCCTATCATTATTCATTGTTATTTAAGTCTTGGTTTGGGTCTGTTAGTTTCTTTATTTTGTGTAATGCTTTTGTTACCGGTATAATTCTCTGTTTATCATTCATTTGTGGTTTAGTCATTCATTGCATTACCTGTATTCTGTAGTCTCTGGTTTTGTTTTTGTTCAAAATTTATTTCCCATTCAGTCAATAGTTTGATTTGTCGTTTATTGTATTCACTTGCCTGTATCACGTCCTCTCATTTTAGTTATTGTGATTAGTTTTCTGGTTTTCCACTCTTGCACTCTCCACCTTAGTTCTTAGTTTTGCCCCTTGTTTTGTTAGCATTTATTATGGTTAGTCAAGCACATCACGTTTTGCACTGTTGGGTTTTCTGTCACTTACTTATCTTGCCCCAATTCACTTTGCTTTTGTCTTACTGCACTCTCTTGCAGTTACTTTTGTCTTCCCTGGTCATACCCCCTTCCAGCACCTTCTGCACACCCTGATTCTTCCACTAGTATCTAAGCCCTCACAGTCCCTCACTAGTCCCTTGCACTTTCTAGCCTCATGCCATAAGTCCTGTTTTGCCTTGTTGTATTTCTGACCTTGTTTGTGTTATTGGCCTCCACCTCATCTTATCCCTGAACTCTGCTCGTTTTTTGACTTTGCCCCTGCTTCAGCACTATGAACTCCTTGGTGCCGTGCATTTGGAACTTTGCTTGTTTTTATACACTCTGCCTCAGGTTGCTACCTGCCTGTACCTCCACTACGTTGACTGATATCCTGTATACCGAATTTGTTGCTTGCTTACCAGATAATGCCATTTTTCTTAATCCTACACTTGTGTCTGTGAGTCTGCATATGCCTCCTACAAACTTCAGTGCCAGGCCACCACAAATCATGACAGAACAATCTGGCTAGTACCAGGAGGCAGCGGACTCAGATCCTGAGCTGAACCTGACAAGAATTAAAGAGATCTTCTCTGACATAAGTTTTTTTTTCACCTGTTTCCACCACACCTACTCCCTGAGGGAAAAGTTTGACTACCTGAAGCAAGCTTGGGAGCAAATACCTGGCTCTGCAGCCTCTTCCCTGACTTAGAAGATTTGAACAGTTTGTTTACTTCAGAGAGGCTGCCTGACTGGGTGAAGCAACCTGAGCCATATTTGCAGTCCACTTGCCCGCAATGCAATGATGACGCTGATTGGGTTGACTTGGATGAGGATTCCTCATCTGAGACAGGGGAGTCATCACTCCAGCAGATGGCAGAGTTTCTTTTCAAAATACAGGACTTATTTTTTTAGTTCAGAGACAGTTCAGGAGAGCACAACAAGCAGCACATTCTTTCTGCTTTAGAACATGTTCTACACGCTGCGTCTGAAATGGTAACTGCATTCCTAGATCTAAAATGTATCAAAACTCTGTTTAAGCAAGGTCGGCTTCCTACCTGTGTCGAGGATCTGATGGACTACTTGTTTGAATCTGAGATCTAACTCCTGCCTGGACACGCCCCGCTTCACACAGTCGGCCAAAGCAGTCACGCCTCCTCAGCCGTCTATACTTCCCACATCCTGTCTGCCTCCAACTCCTGCTCCACAAAGGCTGTTCATACAGGAACCGATGGATCTGAATCTCCGTGATGATATGCGGCACCAGCTCCAGTCCCACCTCGTCTGACCCTGTGTCGGCATTCCGGAAGCTCTGTGTGCCAGCCTGGTGCCACCACGATTTCCTTGCCCATGGGAACGAAGGTTCCCATCTTGCCCAACTTCTCTGCTGGAGACATTCCTCTCCTGGTGCCCACAGAGCCATCGGGAAAGACCACATCACCTCAGCCGTTGGGAGCACCAGCCGTGATGTCACCAGAGCAAGTGGAGAGACACACGACCACAGAGGTTTCTCTGGTACACACACTCCAGAAGCCAGCTGAACAGCCCGTGTCACCACAGCTCGTCAAGCCTCAGCTTCAATCGACTGTTCCCACGTCACTTGCATCACATACAGCACACACTCCGCTCCAGACTCAACCAGCGATGGCTGAAGTATTCACGGTGCACTCGCTGCCACCATCAATGGCCACATCACTCCAGGTATCAGCAGAGCGTCCTGTTCCTCACCCTTCAGTGAAGACAGCTAATACTGCCACCGTGCACACCAGGCCACGATCACCAGTCCAGCATCCAGCAGTGCACACAGCTTTTCAGCCTTCAGCAAAGCCAGCTGCTTCTGACAATGTGCGCGCTTTTCCATGCATGGCTGCAGAGCCAGTCGGGTTGACTATGGCACGTCTGATGCAGGACATCCCTTCATCACCTCCGTCTCTCTTCAGATCTTCAGAGTTCTTCCCAATGAGAACTGTTGCTGCCATAATCAGCGGAACTGAGAGTTTTTTTTAATTTTTTTTAATCATACTGGAAGACTGTTTCGTGTCTCATTTTTGGTCAACATAGGGCTCCTGCATTTCTTTGGTGCTAAGCTATTTCTTAGCTTATCGGTTGTCATATGTGTTGGGTATTTTCTCCTCCAAACATTTTTAAAACCTTTAACAAGACAAACAGAGTCAAGAAACACCAGTGAGACAGAAAGTCAAATTTTACGCGCGGAGTGCAGTCAGGCTGTACACCAAGGCTACACTAAAGTCTGGCCTGCGCTCCGCTCTTTTTATTAGTGAATCCCTCATCACATAAACAAAAACTTGTCCTAAGGGTGGGGGAATGACGCAAGACAAGTTTCTTCCCGTAACATAAACACACACGTCAATAAGTGCAGCTGTAAGCAAAAACAGTTTCTTTCTTTTACTCTTATCGTCGAAGGTCAGCACATCTCGTTCGTCTGTTGCAATTATCAGCTGTTCTGCATCTGCCTGGAACACTAAGCATCACATCACAATCAGTCAAAATTCAGCCTTCAGTTCTTTTACTCCCAGTCGTTAGCGGCTACGAAAACAAGTTGTATAATAATAATAATAAGTACATCCAGCTCCTCATTCCCAGTTCAGATTGACCCCAGCATGCTAAAACAAGGTTGAATAACACGTACATTCTCGGATTTAAGTGCAAACAGCACAACACCGTTCTCATCAGAAAGAAGACAAAGGTCCAAATGTTTAACAGTGATAACATATATATATATATATATATATAAAATCCTTAACATTTCCCTCCTGTTTATCACCTGTTAAACATACAGTAGTAGTTATCACCTAGCTTAGCACTTCTTTTTGAGATTTTCACTAAGAGGTTCATCATGGTATGTTCTATAGGCTTACACCCCAGAGGTGATGTCATCATTGTCACCATCATCGGTGTCTGGGTCATCATACTTCCATGGGTCTGGGTACAGGTCATGGGAGTCATCGTCCTCCTCGGTGTCGTCTTGCCCCAGGAGTGGATATGATGCTGGTCCCCCTCCTGGTCCTGGACTTATTGCTGCGGTTATCATTCTATTTACAAGGCCTCGGAGACATGGAATACAACAACATCCACACAATGTTAGAATTGCAGCAAATACTGCTATAGACACTAATAGTGAAGAAATCAAAGACCTCCATCTTCCCATCCCTTCCAGCCACCAATCCCAGCCTTCGGTGTTTACTCCACTGTGCTCTTTCATCTTCAACGTTCAACGTTCTCAGCCCGTCAATGGCTTGAGTGAGACTGCCGTCTGCAGCCGTGTTGTTGGGAATGAATGTGCAGCATTGTTCTCCGAACACGGCACAAACACCTCCTTTCTCTGCCAACAACATATCCAGAGCAATACGATTCTGGAAGGCCATAAGGGACGTGGCTTCTAACTGTGAATGGACAGCCTTAAATCCTTCCTCAGTCCAATTTCTTAATTTCTGTACATTGTAGTGGATGTAGTTTATTCTGTCCACGTTTTTATTAATTGAACACCACCAACAGATGGAAGATTCGAATCCAGCTGCTATTTGATCAACCAGTTTATACTCGTCAGGCACTCCTCTGGGGACTCCTATTGCGTCAATATATGTTGGATTTCCTACTCCTTTCCACTCTCTTTTTACTCTATGTCTGGCTATGCCTTTCTGCCAATCTTCAGGAATAAGAGAGGCTGCATATGTCGTAACGTCTTCAGGGGTCATGGGTATGGCTTTAACTGGTAACAATAATGATATTAATGCACAATAACCTGACACATTTCGTGGCAGTCTGTCAAAGATTCTGTTATCACCACACCACCAACATACGTCACTCCTCCCGACAGGTTTGAATGTGGGAGTACTATGGACCACATTCTTACACCAGGCAATGTGGCTTAAGCTACCCAAAGTCTTACTTGTCCCTGTCAAGTGTACACATGTATGGTTAGCATGCCCAACTTTGCTTGAAAATAAAGGTTTGATCTTAGTCAATTTGGTAAATGGATAGATCTTGTCCCACTTAGAACAATTGTTGTTTGCTGCAATGTATGTCTGTGTCATAACAGTCAGCAGACAGTCTTTGGGTAATGCTGCCGGTATTACCTGTAATATAGGTCTGGGTCCCATACATACAACACAGTCCTTCTTTGCTGCTAGTCCTGCTTGTTCTGCCATTAAAAGCCAATTGTTATTTTGTCCACTAATTCCTGTAGTTACTAGGAACCAGTCATCTGCCTTCATGTCTTTTGTGCCTCGTACGGACATCCCCTTTGCTTGTATGGACACAGAGGAAAAAATGGAAATACGGATCTTTTCCTTGTTTGTATACCCAAAGGAGGAACAACCAACAGTCTCCCTCTATATCAGGTGGGAATATGGTTCCTTTTTCTGTGGTATTCACCACTATAGACAGCTTATCATCTGTTTGATACATTTTGAGAATTTGACTCTGGTACTTAGCCCACTCGGTTTGTGCCCATCTTGGTGTCCATCTACTCCATTCATCGGCTACCAACGTTTCCCATCTCTTATCTTGTTGATCATTGGTCATATACCATGAGAAACTATTTCCGTAATTAGTCCCTCTGTCACCATCCCCACCATCCCATATTCCATGGGTAAGAGCACTATATGGTACAGAGATGACCACAGAAGCTTTTCTAGGAATGCAGGCTTGTATACCAAATCGGTATGCATTGTTCCTATCACAGCTATGTACTGTGGCATTTATTATCGGACTGGGGTCTTCGTTACTTCTTTTTGGTCTCTGCAATCTGCGGAGGTGATCCTTATTATCATGTCCCGTGCTTATGGCTTTTAATAATAAGCCCAATCCGAAAAAGAAAAGTAGCATAACAAGGACTGTCCATGGGGTCCAGAAACCCTCGTTCTTTTGTTTTTTTTCTTTCGCCATTTCTGCACACTACAGCACACCTATGTTCAGAACAGTGGCTTCTTAATGTCTTCTGCTAGCTTTCGTGTCTAACCTGGATCTTAACACCAAGCTCACACACTATTACTAGTCTTGTCCTACTGTTCTTACTGTTTGTCTGTGTCTGCAGAAATGACTTTCTTACAGTGAGTCAAATGAATCCATGTACTTCTTTCCCCAATTTTCAAGGCTGTGGGTGTTGTGAGTAGTACTTGATGGGGCCCTTCCCATTTAGGTGAATGCCAGTGTTTTCTCTTGATGCTTCTTATCAACACCCAGTCTCCAGGTACCACTTTAGGGTCCTCCTGTGGAGAAATGGGATCATCAGTGTTTGGAACTCTCCCTCGTTGTCCTTCTAACATTTTTCTTATGTAATCCGCCAAATTGGCTTCCTCAGGTACATCCCAAATTTGCCCATAATATGGCAATCGATATTTTCTGCCAAACAATGTTTCATACGGTGTCAACCCCATGGTACTAGTTATGTTTATATACATTTTTACCAAATCTACACAATGCGTCCATGGTCTGCCTGTTTCCTCCATTGTCTTTCTAAGTCTGTTTTTTACTGTTCCATTCATCCTTTCCACTAATCCGGCGCTTTGTGGATGATAAGCACAATGATTTTTGAGATTGACCTGTAGCGCTTCTCCTACGTATTGCACTATTGTATTAACAAAATGCGCTCCATTATCTGAATAGACTGTTTCTGGTATTCCAAATCGTGGAATGATGTCTTTGCACAATGCCTTAGCCACTGTAAGTGCATCTGCATGTTTTGTAGGGAACAATTCTACCCATTTTGAGAAGGCATCAATTATGACTAAACAAAATTCCTTCCCTTCATGTTTACTCAGCTGTATATAATCCATATGAATCACTTGAAAGGGATATTGTGGTGTTGGAAATTTGCCTCTTTGGGGTCTCAAATTGCCTTGTGAGTTGTGTTTTGCACATATCATGCATACTCTACAATGCTGTTTTGCATATGCATCGAACCCATAAAGACAAAAAAAATAGATTGCAATTGCGATATCATACCCCCTGATGAGACATGCGTCACGCCATGGCTCATAATAGCTGCCCATTTAAACATATTTTTTGGCAATATGGGTTTCTTTTGTGGTCATATCCGGAGGGGTGTCATATAGGAGAAAAATAGAAAGAGCTGTTGCTGCCTTTGCGGTTTTGTCAGCAACGTCATTTCCTTTTGAAACACTGTCAGAGCCTTTGGTGTGAGCCGCACATTTGCATATAGCAATTTGGTTAGGCAATCTCACAGCCTTCAGTAGTGCAGTTAGGAGAGTGGCATGAGTCACTGGCTTTCCAGATGATGTCACCATTCCACGCTCTTCCCACAGTTTTGCAAACACATGCACTGTGCTGAAAGCGTACTGGCTGTCTGTATAAATTGTTACAGCCGTACCTTTAAACAGATAGCAAGCTGCAGTTAAAGCAACTAATTCAGCTGCTTGTGCTGAAAATGAGGATGGCAATGAAGCAGAATCCAATACTTCTGAATTTGTGACAACAGCATATCCAGATTGTGTTTGTCCATAAGCGTTTTTAGTGGAAGAACCATCCACATACACAATTGTACTGTTTGGGATGGGTGTGTCCCAGAGGTCTGGGCGTGCTTTCGTACAGACCGTAGCTACATCAAGACAATTGTGCGGCTCACCATCCTCAGGTAAAGGTATCAATGTGGATGGATTCAATGTTGTACAGCGCTCTACCGTAAGGTGTGGTTGTGATAATAGCAAGGACATGCACGAAAGATGTCTTGCTGGGGACAAAAGGCTCATGTTTGTCTGCAACAGAAGTGCAGAAACTGCATGTGGAACTTTCAGTGTCAACTGATGGAATAGAACAACATTACTGCTACTTTGAACAGCCATAGAGGCTGCAATAACAGCTTGTACGCATGGTGGTAGAGCACTTGCCACTGCATCCAATTTAGATGAGTAGTAGGCAACTGGCCTCAATTTTGAGCCATACACTTGTACCAAAACACTAGTCATGAACTTATTCTTACAATCAACTGTTTGAATGAATGGTTTACTATAATCTGGTAGTGCCAAAACTGTGGATGACACTAATGTTTGTTTTACTTTTACAAAAGCTTCCTCAGCTTCTTTGTTCCATTCCAACACGGTTGACATTGAAATATCATCTTTGTACATCAAATCAGAAAGTGGACTAGTCAATTCTGCATAGCAGGGAATCCATGCCCTGCAGTAATTAGTCAGTCCAAAAAATGACATCATCTGCTTTTTGGTTTGTGGTTTTGGAGCGTGCAAAATTGCTTCCTTCCTGTCAGACAGGATCGTGCGCCCTGTGGCTGATAATTCATGTCCTAAATATTTTACTTTATCCCTACACAACTGAACTTTGTTTTTACTCACTTTGTGGCCATTATCAAATAAGAAACATAATAATGCTACTGTGTCAGTTATGCAGTTTTCTCGTGTGTCAGAGGCAATCAAAATGTCATCGACATACACTAATAGTTGGCTATCTGCCGGTGGAACGAAATTAGCTAAACATGCTGACATGACTTGAGAATAAATAGTTGGGCTCTCTGCGTAACCCTGCGGTAATCTGGTGAATGTATATCGTTGTCCTTTAAAGGTAAAAGCAAACCAGAATTGACTATCTGGGTGTACTGGTACAGAAAAAAAAAAAATGCATTACTGATATCTATTACAGAAAAACAACTAGAATTTAATCTCAATGAGTTTAACAGTGTGTGCGGATCTGGTACACATGGAGCTCTTTTTACTACAGCAGCATTTACTGCCTGCAGATCTTGAATCATTCTCCATCCCACTGAGGGCGGAGCCTTTTTTTACAGGAAATATGGGTGTCCTACATGGTGAATCTGGACATGGCACTATTACTCCTGCTGTTAACAAATCCTCTATTACTGGCCTGATTCCTTCAATTGCATCAGGTTTCAATGGATACTGTCTTACACATGGTCTGTATTCTGTTTTAGGTCTTATAACTACAGGTTGTGCATTTTTTATCAGTCCTACGTCTGAAGGACCTGTTGTCCACAATCCTGATGGTACCGAAGAGAGAAGATCATCCTCTTCAGGACTCAACTGAAACACTCAGGATTGTGAAGTGGACACATCAATGTGTGTTCCAGCTGTCAGCACCAATGAGACATTAACTGGCACTTTATACAATTTAGTTGATGGACTGAACTCCGTTCGTGGTCCAACTCTGCTCCAATCAGTGGCTGACAAAGCTGTTATGACTGTCAGTCCCAATTCTTGCCATTCTGTCAAATATGGCTTACAAAGTGACACATGCAAAGGCATACCTGTGAATCTCAATTTTAAAATGTCTTCAGTGGCACCTGTCACTATTATGACAGCTGTTGAGTTGCCATCATGAATCAAATCGGTCATTGTCAGCTTCACAGGTGAAATGTTTTTCAATTTGTTGTTCATACACTGGTGTTCCTGGCAATATGCCACTGTGGACCTTAAATACACTCTCAAATCTGCATCTAAACTCTGTCCATGGCTCTCCTTCTTTCTGAGCTGTCCTGGTAATTTCAGTGTAATTTATTTTTGGTCCTAACACACCTTTTGCTCGTGTAATCATAGCTTCCACTCTTGTTTTCAAGACTGGATCATCATGTGGCAACGGTACGCCATCCTGGTCTGCAGGATTCCAGTCTCCGCATATCTGACTCCATTTAGGGCCACATGCTTTCATCCACACCTGTTGGACTTCAGGTTCATTAAGGTGGTAAGAATTTCTAATGTTTTCTATATCCTGCATAAATCCCTCAATATCGACATGTGGCGATGGTATCATGTCGACTGCTGCTTTGATATCATCAGCATTCCATGTTCGATATACGAGCATGGTTGATCGATGTCCTGCTGTTCCTGCACGAGGATTTGGTACTTCTATCATAGGATAGGCACCTCCCTGGTCACTGTGTTCCACTATGGGAGGGGCTGTGGGCACTTTCGCTTGACTGCGTGTTTGTGGTTTTTCTGGTTTTTCTGGTTTTTCACTTTTTACCTTAGGTTTTACTGCCAAATCATACTGTGGTGGCGGTACATCGTCATCCTCTGGTAGAGGAGATAAAGGTGTTGTTGTCACCGACGATCCAGCCGGCGGTGGTTGCTGAGGCTGTTCTGATTCTCTGTGCTGAATTATCACATCTTCTTCTGCCTTACCTACAGCTTTCTTTTTCCTTGCTTTCTCTAATCGTCGCTTCTCTGCTCCCTTCTGTCTGTTCTCTGCTTCTTCCTCCCAAAATGCCACTAAATCTGCCCCTACTTTCTGCATCTTTTTCTCATCACCTTTATGTTTCTGTTCTAACTCCTTCTTTAGCTTCTGTATGCTGATCAGGTTCAGTCGTCCGTCAAAGTCATGTTTATTAATCCAGGTCTCCAATTTTTTGTTGTTTTTGGATTTTTTGCTTCCATAAATTTCCAGTCGTCAGTTGATAAATTTCCCTTATTTATAGACGTCTTACCCCCCATTTTTATTATCCCTTGTTATAATTTGGACTTCAGACGGGGGCACACCTAGGGTGTTCTAAATCTGAAGTTTTCACTTTCTTTGGACGTGACAATTAATTTGCCGTCGTGTGGTTGATTCCTTTCACCTCCCCGTAGGAAGCGGAATCACTTGCCTCTGCTTCCACGCGCACAGTTGTCACTAACGTTGTCCAAAGTATTACACTCTCACACAGTTATTTACACTTACACAAAACACTATTTACACATAGAAACACTTTTAATAATCGTACGCGTATTCTTAGCCCAGGGGAGCTCGCCCTCCCGTGAAATTTAACTAATGTCCTGCATTAGGGGACTCCGCCGTCCCTGCCAAATTTAACTGCTTTTTTACAGTGCACGTATTTCTACCCGGGATTTCCTTTACGTATTAAAACAGAGGAGTCCGTACCCTCCTTCCGGAATTTAACTACGGGCGTCCCTCGCAACCGTAGAGGAGTCCGCCCTCCTCGCGGATTTTAACTGCTTTGCATTAACAGACGATTCCACGCCATCGCTTACGGAGTTTAACTGTTTTATGTGATCACTTTTATCCCCTACCGGTACGCGTATATAAACAGAGGAGTCCGCACCCTCCTTACAGAGTTTAACTGCTTTGCATTAACAGACGATTCTGTATCATCGCTTGCGGAATTTAACTGTTTTATGTGATCTGATCACCACTCACTCAGTACTGTTTACAAAGAAATTTTACTCACTGACTCGACTTCCTGTCTGTCTTCTTCGGGAAAATCTCGTCAACCAGACGATGCCAACGGTGGTCGACAATTGCAGACACGATCAATCGATCGGACCTTGGCCAAGGATTTACGTCTGGACTTGGCGACCTCCGCTGGACACCTCCGGTGTTGTTGAGATCCCGGACGTAGCCCCCAGTCAATGTTGGGTATTTTCTCCTCCAAACATTTTTAAAACCTTTAACAAGACAAACAGAGTCAAGAAACACCAGTGAGACAGAAAGTCAAATTTTACGCGCGGAGTGCAGTCAGGCTGTACACCAAGGCTACACTAAAGTCTGGCCTGCGCTCCGCTCTTTTTATTAGTGAATCCCTCATCACATAAACAAAAACTTGTCCTAAGGGTGGGGGAATGACGCAAGACAAGTTTCTTCCCGTAACATAAACACACACGTCAATAAGTGCAGCTGTAAGCAAAAACAGTTTCTTTCTTTTACTCTTATCGTCGAAGGTCAGCACATCTCGTTCGTCTGTTGCAGTTATCAGCTGTTCTGCATCTGCCTGGAACACTAAGCATCACATCACAATCAGTCAAAATTCAACTTTCAGTTCTTTTACTCCCAGTCGTTAGCGGCTATGAAAACAAGTTGTATAATAATAATAATAAGTACATCCAGCTCCTCATTCCCAGTTCAGATTGACCCCAGTATGCTAAAACAAGGTTGAATAACACGTACATTCTCGGGTTTAAGTGCAAACAGCACAACACCGTTCTCATCAGAAAGAAGACAAAGGTCCAAATGTTTAACAGTGATAACATATATATATATATATATATAAAATCCTTAACAATATGTTTAAAGGAGACCTGCATTGAAAAAAATGCAGTCAGATTTTTTTGAACAAAAAATGACTTACATTTACACATGAGATCCTTCTGAATGTAGTAAAGTAAATCTGCAAGCCCAGATCTGTCATTCAACGGAGAAATCTTCATTTGAAAATGACAAATTTACAGCTAACATTTAGCCCTCTGCAAAACTTTCCCTCTCATCATGGACGCTGCCGAGATGTCACGGACAAGACCCTCTCCCAGCATGCATTGCGCCAATTGTAATTTGTGGATTTACGTCAGTTTGCATCTGCACCTTTTTCTTGTCTTATACGGAAGGATCTACTTTTTTTAAAACTTCATATTGTTTTGCGGCACGTTTGGTGAGTACACATTTCTTTTATTGTGCTTGAAAATGATCTTGGGGGACTTTTTAATTCGCCCGTTTGATTGAGTGGTGTCGCAGTGAAAATCTACTGTCTTTCTCCTTCGGTACCATCGCAGGATATGGAGGCGAGACCCCAGTCATTAAAAATATATAAACCTCTCTCAGCGTCCATGGAGCTCTGGGGCTCCGATTGCCGAGATGTGCGGTGCTGTGGATTTTGCCGCAAGAAGTCTGTCCTTGCAGCAACAGGTGTACCAGCCGCTCCACATCAAAACGGCGAGCGTAGTCTCTGGACTTGTTCCAAGCTGGCTGCACCTCCATTCAGTAGACAGAGAGGTGAAGCCGGTGTTGTGCACTGAATCTTGCACAACACCGGCTGCAAAGCATACACGGGTGGTGTGAGTGGCCTGCGTCGGAGGTTAACGAGCTCGTTAACGAGCCCGCAGTCTTAATAAGCGCAGCAGAGGCAGAGAGCGGAAGAGGAAGAACGGCGCCCGCTGTCGATGTCGTTGCTGATCTGAGCACACAGATCTGTATCTCACATTCATTGCAGCTTACTTTTGGATGTTGAAACCAGGACGTGTATAAGTAACATTACTAACAGATAAAATCAATTTCAATGCGGGATTGGACTGAAGGCGGGAGCGCGTCGTCTTGTCCCTGACGTCATGGAAATGATACGGCTGTACAAACTGTTTTCACAGAGGGCTAAATTTTAGCTGCAAATTTGTCATTTCAAACGAAGATTTCTCCGCTGAATTACAAATTTGGGCTTACAGATTTACTTTACTGCATTCACAAGGGTCTTATAAATACATATCAGCTATTTCTTTCTGAAATCTGACAACATTTCTTTCAATGCAGGTCTACTTTAAAAGTTTGCTTAAAACATGAGTTCCTACAACATGGTTCACTGAAGTGCTCTTCCTGGATCCATAAAGTGTGAGTGGACCTGGTTAGCTCCCCAGGTAAATCTGCTTTACTGTCAGTTTTTCATGGTTCCACTTTTGCAATTTTTGTCAAGTTTCTCCATTTAGTAGGTTTCCTTTTCTGGCAAGTAATGCTCTTCTGGTTGTTTTGGCTTGGTAAGCAGTTTTGTGTTCTGAGTCTCGTTCTGGATTGGTCCCTACATGCTAACATTACCCTGCTAGTCATGTGGCAAAAGGTCTGTCAAAATCTGCAAAAAGCCCCACTGTGTTCAGCACTGAGGGGCCAATTGGTCCATTCATATTTTGGTCCTGCAGGACCACTGGAGATCTAAATTTTGAAGAACGTAATGACACTGCCTGATAGAGAACAGTTCAAGTTTTAATCAGACATGCAATTCGTGTGAGTATTGTGCTTGGTATTGAAATACTCACATTGAACTTTTGAGAAAACACTCATAACTATGACAAAGGAGCCACGGGGATGTTGAGGACAACTGTAAATTGATAATAACAATGATTGAACATGTAATTTGTGAAAGTGATATCAACCTGTTGAGTGTTTGGTGCCACCTGTACTTGTGGACATATGACATATAAATGATAATTAGATGCTCTCCCAATATCTTCGAATCTAGAAAAAAAGTTAGTTGGGCAAATAAATGTCAATGAATAAATTTCATATTTTCACATTATTTGGGGTCATTGTCTTGTTGAAACACCCATTTCAAGGGCATGTCCTCTTCAGCATAAGGCAACATGACCTCTTCAAGTATTTTGACATATCCAAACTGATCCATGATACCTGGTATGCCATATATAGGCCCAACACCATAGTAGGAGAAACATGCCCATATCATGATGCTTGCACCACCATGCTTCGCTGTCTTCACTGTGAACTGTGGCTTGAAGTCAGAGTTTGGGGGTCGTCTCACAAACTGTCTGCAGCCCTTGGACCCAAAAAGAACAATTTTACTCTCATCAGTCCACAAAATATTCCTCCATTTCTCTTTAGGCCAGTTGATGTGTTCTTTGGCAAATTGTAACCTCTTCTGCACATGTCTTTTATTTAACAGAGGGACTTTGCGGGGGATTCTTGCAAATAAATTAGCTTCACACAGGCGTCTTCCAACTGTCACAGCACTAACAGTTAACTCCAGACTGTCTTTGATCATCCTAGACCTGATCAATGGGTGAGCCTTTGCCATTCTGGTTATTCTTCTATCCATTTTGATGGTTGTTTTCCACGCGTCTCTGTTTTTTTTGTCCATTTTAAAGCATTGGAGATCATTGTAGATGAACAGCCTATAATTTTTTGCGCCTGCGTATATGTTTTCTCCTCTCCAATCAACTTTTTAATCAAACTACACTGTTCTTCTGAACAATGTCTTGAACGTCCCGTTTTCCTCAGGCTTTCAAAGAGAAAAGCATGTTCAACAGCTGCTGGCTTCATCCTTAAATAGGGGACACCTGATTCACACCTGTTTGTTCCACAAAATTGACGAACTCACTGACTGAATGCCACACTACTGTTATTGTGAACACCCCCTTTTCTACTTTTTTTTTTTTTTTTTTTTACTAATAGCCCAATTTCATAGCCTTAAGAGTGTGCATATCATGAATGCTTGGTTTTGTTGGATTTGTGAGAATCTACTGAATCTACTGGTACCTTGTTTCCCATGTAACAATAAGAAATATTCTCAAAACCTGCATTAATCTTTTTAGTCACATAGCACTACTATCATTCTGAACACTACTGTAAAATGTTAATTATTGAACAGCAATAAATACTTTCATACAGTGAAATAAGAAAAATTTAGGTATAGCATGTACCCATTACAGATATTGTTACAGTCTGAAGTTTCTGTATGTTTTTCAGTTTCATAGCCAGTTGTTTTTAGACATGACAAGGGATGGAAATATGAATATTTCCAAGTCACTGATGATGCTTTGGAGTTCATTTCCATCATTCATTTTCTATACCCACTTCCTCAAATTAAGGGTCACATGAATGTTGCAGCCTATCCAAGCAGTCATAGGGTGAAAGGCAGGGTGCACCCACCTACAGTCAATTTAAAGTTTACAATTCACCTCATCTGGTGAGCACAGAGCCAGAGCATGACTTTATGTTTTATGTTTTGATTTTCTTATTTATCCTTGGTTTTATTTTTTTCCTGTAGCACAGATTTTTATTAATGAAAGGTGCCTTATTATTATTATTATTATTATTATTATTATTACCATGACACACAGTTTCACTGGATCTGTGACAACAGAGATATTTATTGAATAGAACACTTTTTGAAAATGACAAAGAAAAAGATTGTATAGCAGAAGTCAGTTTCAGTGTGGACAAGGCCTTAAAAACATGGGATGAAATAAAATTAAAATAATAAATGAGGAATTATATTCTTGGGGGTGCTATAACAAATCCAGGGGGAGCCTTAGCTCCCTCTAGTGCCCCCTTGGCGCCGCCTATGCCCCATGCTGACTGTCAGAGAGTTTCCTAGGCAACCAAATGCAGAAGTCCTGGAGCGACCAGGTACAAAACGATGACAGAAGGAAACCAAGGAATAAAAAACATCATGCACACCACACCTACACACATGCAGTCCCCCATAACACCTTCATGCACCCTGGGGGGGCAGGTTCAGGAAAACCACGCAAGCACACACACACACACCCACCTGACTCCATTCATTTATCCATAGACACCGACGGGATGCGTGTTCATCCACACCCACGCCTGAGAGAAGGACACACTACAACACATCCACATTCTCTCACTCATGCACCCACATACATAAAAAGGAAAAAACCATAGAAGCCACAAAAACAACCCACAGGACCAGACAACAACACCACTGCAGGAATATTTATATTTATTTACAAATATACAAAGAAATGAACAGGTTACTGGCATTTTGAAGATATGGACAATGATTAAATACACTGAACAAAAATATAAATGCCCCATGTCAAATTTATGAGTTTTTATTAACATTAGGATTATGCAACATATGAACTGAATCAAAACTCATTTTGAATAATCTCTAGATTTCCCTTCATTACATCTTGATATTGGCATCTGCAAAGGATTGACAACCCTTTGAACATGTTAGGGGTCAGTTCGAAGAAATTCAATGTTCAATATCTCGTGTGTCCACCATGTGTGTCTCTCAGAGCAACACCGCCTTTGCATAGAGTTGATCAGGTTGTCTACGTGGCCTGTGGAATGTTAATCCATTCTGTTGTGGTCACACGTGGCCGACGTGGATGTGGTCGATTTGCAGTACTGCCCGTCTGTCAGAAACAAACTCTGAAACAGCCGATATCAGTAAACAGTAAATAACAGTAAACAGTAGATAATAATAATAATAGTAGTAGTAAACAGTAGTAAACAGTAGATAACAGTAAACAGTCCGATAATTGACATTCAGCTGTAAAGCGACTGCTCTGGTGAACATCCCTGCATCCAGCATGCCAATGGCACGTTCCCGCATGACCTGAGACATTTGAGCCATTACAACTTGACAAAATTGGACATTTTGAGGTGGCCTTTTCTTGTCCCCAGTTTTGGGAGTGTCTGGGTACTGCTCATTCTGTCTGATCACCGTCTGGATATGTCACACAACATGTAATGAGTGAAATCACTGCATCACTGAGCAAAAGCTCAGCATATGCTCACTTACAGTTGTTGACCCCACGTGGCATCAGTATTTCACATGGGGCGTTTATATTTTTGCTCAGTGTAGTTTTATTATGAACACATTTTGTTATTCATGAGACGTTGAAAGAGAGCAGTGAAATAAAGCGCAAGGAATTAAGTAAATCTGATTTGCATTGAGTGATGAATTTTGAAGCCAGTTACTATGAATATTATCAAACAAAACTCTATGAAGCCACCTTGTACCATGTTACAAAGCCCTGCTGGAACCTACGACGGGTCACTTAGCTGATTCTTGAAAGATGTTGAATGATCCCTTCGGCATCAGCTGGGCTTGCCTGGTTCTGGGGTTGAACTGCTGGTTTTCCCCGATGACCCCAGATGTTATTTCGGTTTGGTTTGTTGGCAGGATGGACCAGTGTTTCTGAAGGTCCGTCAGCTGGTTTGCTTGACCCACAGATAAAGGTTTAGGCGTTTGTTAAAAAATGGAGCTCTGTTGTCCTAATAAACAACTTGTGGGGCCAGATTAAAAGTATTTGTAGATGTAGAAAATGTTAGAAAAAGTTAGACTTGAGAGCGAAAGTTGTAAAGTTAGAGAAAAAAGGAACACCGTTTTGGCAAATCTGCTCTTAATCTGAAAAATTCTGTGAGGAAGTTGTCTATAAAAAGTGACGAACTTGATAAACCTTAAAAGTTATCAGGCTGGCAAGCTGCTATCAAAAGTTGCAAAGTACTGAATCAACTGAAGAGGCCACGTGGTAGCTTCAGCTAACTGGGCCTGTTTAAGCTCTTGTAGAAAAGAAGAGAGCAGCCAGAGAGAGAGGGCAGAGTAAAAACCAGAGCTGAAGTCACAAGAGACTCCACGTCATAAAACTCCACCCACTTGGTGCATATTTTCATTCAGAGAAAACTTCATGTGCAGAAAGAATCAGAGGCGTTTCAAATACAACCCCTGGCAAAAATTATGGAATCACAGGCCTCGGAGGATGTTCATTCAGTTGTTTAATTTTGTAGAAAAAAAGCAGATCACAGACATGACACAAAACTAAAGTCATTTCAAATGGCAACTTTCTGGCTTTAAGAAACACTATAAGAAATCAAGAAAAAAAATTGTGGCAGTCAGTAACGGTTACTTTTTAGACCAAGCAGAGGGAAAAAAATATGGACTCACTCAATTCTGAGGAATAAATTATGGAATCACCCTGTAAATTTTCATCCCCAAAACTAACACCTGCATCAAATCAGATCTGCTCGTTAGTCTGCATCTAAAAAGGAGTGATCACACCTTGGAGAGCTGTTGCATCATGGATCCAACACAAGACATGTCAATTGAAACAAAGGAGAGGATTATCAAACTCTTAAAAGAGGGTAAATCATCACGCAATGTTGCAAAAGATCAATCAATCAATCAATTTTTTTTTTATATAGCGCCAAATCACAACAAACAGTTGCCCCAAGGCGCTTTATATTGTAAGGCAAGGCCATACAATAATGATGTAAAACCCCAACGGTCAAAACGACCCCCTGTGAGCAAGCACTTGGCTACAGTGGGAAGGAAAAACTCCCTTTTAACAGGAAGAAACCTCCAGCAGAACCAGGCTCAGGGAGGGGCAGTCTTCTGCTGGGACTGGTTGGGGCTGAGGGAGAGAACCAGGAAAAAGACATGCTGTGGAGGGGAGCAGAGATCGATCACTAATGATTAAATGCAGAGTGGTGCATACAGAGCAAAAAGAGAAAGAAACAGTGCATCATGGGAACCCCCCAGCAGTCTACGTCTATAGCAGCATAACTAAGGGATGGTTCAGGGTCACCTGATCCAGCCCTAACTATAAGCTTTAGCAAAAAGGAAAGTTTTAAGCCTAATCTTAAAAGTAGAGAGGGTGTCTGTCTCCCTGATCTGAATTGGGAGCTGGTTCCACAGGAGAGGAGCCTGAAAGCTGAAGGCTCTGCCTCCCATTCTACTCTTACAAACCCTAGGAACTACAAGTAAGCCTGCAGTCTGAGAGCGAAGCGCTCTATTGGGGTGATATGGTACTATGAGGTCCCTAAGATAAGATGGGACCTGATTATTCAAAACCTTATAAGTAAGAAGAAGAATTTTAAATTCTATTCTAGAATTAACAGGAAGCCAATGAAGAGAGGCCAATATGGGTGAGATATGCTCTCTCCTTCTAGTCCCCGTCAGCACTCTAGCTGCAGCATTTTGAATTAACTGAAGGCTTTTTAGGGAACTTTTAGGACAACCTGATAATAATGAATTACAATAGTCCAGCCTAGAGGAAATAAATGCATGAATTAGTTTTTCAGCATCACTCTGAGACAAGACCTTTCTGATTTTAGAGATATTGCGTAAATGCAAAAAAGCAGTCCTACATATTTGTTTAATATGCGCTTTGAATGACATATCCTGATCAAAAATGACTCCAAGATTTCTCACAGTATTACTAGAGGTCAGGGTAATGCCATCCAGAGTAAGGATCTGGTTAGACACCATGTTTCTAAGATTTGTGGGGCCAAGAACAATAACTTCAGTTTTATCTGAGTTTAAAAGCAGGAAATTAGAGGTCATCCATGTCTTTATGTCTGTAAGACAATCCTGCAGTTTAGCTAATTGGTGTGTGTCCTCTGGCTTCATGGATAGATAAAGCTGGGTATCATCTGCGTAACAATGAAAATTTAAGCAATACCGTCTAATAATACTGCCTAAGGGAAGCATATATAAAGTGAATAAAATTGGTCCTAGCACAGAACCTTGTGGAACTCCATAATTAACTTTAGTCTGTGAAGAAGATTCCCCATTTACATGAACAAATTGTAATCTATTAGACAAATATGATTCAAACCACCGCAGCGCAGTGCCTTTAATACCTATGGCATGCTCTAATCTCTGTAATAAAATTTTATGGTCAACAGTATCAAAAGCAGCACTGAGGTCTAACAGAACAAGCACAGAGATGAGTCCACTGTCCGAGGCCATAAGAAGATCATTTGTAACCTTCACTAATGCTGTTTCTGTACTATGATGAATTCTAAAACCTGACTGAAACTCTTCAAATAGACCATTCCTCTGCAGATGATCAGTTAGCTGTTTTACAACTACCCTTTCAAGAATTTTTGAGAGAAAAGGAAGGTTGGAGATTGGCCTATAATTAGCTAAGATAGCTGGGTCAAGTGATGGCTTTTTAAGTAATGGTTTAATTACTGCCACCTTAAAAGCCTGTGGTACATAGCCAACTAACAAAGATAGATTGATCATATTTAAGATCGAAGCATTAAATAATGGTAGGGCTTCCTTGAGCAGCCTGGTAGGAATGGGGTCTAATAAACATGTTGATGGTTTGGATGAAGTAACTAATGAAAATAACTCAGACAGAACAATCGGAGAGAAAGAGTCTAACCAAATACCGGCATCACTGAAAGCAGCCAAAGATAACGATACGTCTTTGGGATGGTTATGAGTAATTTTTTCTCTAATAGTTAAAATTTTGTTAGCAAAGAAAGTCATGAACTCATTACTAGTTAAAGATAATGGAATACTCAGCTCAATAGAGCTCTGACTCTTTGTCAGCCTGGCTACAGTGCTGAAAAGAAACCTGGGGTTGTTCTTATTTTCTTCAATTAGTGATGAGTAGAAAGATGTCCTAGCTTTACGGAGGGCTTTTTTATAGAGCAACAGACTCTTTTTCCAGGCTAAGTGAAGATCTTCTAAATTAGTGAGACGCCATTTCCTCTCCAACTTACGGGTTATCTGCTTTAAGCTACGAGTTTGAGAGTTATACCATGGAGTCAGACACTTCTGATTTAAAGCTCTCTTTTTCAGAGGAGCTACAGCATCCAAAGTTGTCTTCAATGAGGATGTAAAACTATTGACGAGATACTCTATCTCCCTTACAGAGTTTAGGTAGCTACTCTGCACTGTGTTGTTATATGGCATTAGAGAACATAAAGAAGGAATCATATCCTTAAACCTAGTTACAGCGCTTTCTGAAAGACTTCTAGTGTAATGAAACTTATTCCCTACTGCTGGGTAGTCCATCAGAGTAAATGTAAATGTTATTAAAAAATGATCAGACAGAAGGGAGTTTTCAGGGAATACTGTTAAGTCTTCTATTTCCATACCATAAGTCAGAACAAGATCTAAGATATGATTAAAGTGGTGGGTGGACTCATTTACTTTTTGAGCAAAGCCAATAGAGTCTAATAATAGATTAAATGCAGTGTTGAGGCTGTCATTCTCAGCATCTGTGTGGATGTTAAAATCGCCCACTATAATTATCTTATCTGAGCTAAGCACTAAGTCAGACAAAAGGTCTGAAAATTCACAGAGAAACTCACAGTAACGACCAGGTGGACGATAGATAATAACAAATAAAACTGGTTTTTGGGACTTCCAATTTGGATGGACAAGACTAAGAGACAAGCTTTCAAATGAATTAAAGCTCTGTCTGGGTTTTTGATTAATTAATAAGCTGGAATGGAAGATTGCTGCTAATCCACCGCCCCGGCCCGTGCTACGAGCATTCTGACAGTTAGTGTGACTCGGGGGTGTTGACTCATTTAAACTAACATATTCATCCTGCTGTAACCAGGTTTCTGTTAGGCAGAATAAATCAATATGTTGATCAATTATTATATCATTTACCAACAGGGACTTAGAAGAGAGAGACCTAATGTTTAATAGACCACATTTAACTGTTTTAGTCTGTGGTGCAGTAGAAGGTGCTATATTATTTTTTCTTTTTGAATTTTTATGCTTAAATAGATTTTTGCTGGTTATTGGTAGTCTGGGAGCAGGCACCGTCTCTACGGGGATGGGGTAATGAGGGGATGGCAGGGGGAGAGAAGCTGCAGAGAGGTGTGTAAGACTACAACTCTGCTTCCTGGTCCCAACCCTGGATAGTCACGGTTTGGAGGATTTAAGAAAATTAGCCAGATTTCTAGAAATGAGAGCTGCTCCATCCAAAGTGGGATGGATGCCGTCTCTCCTAACAAGACCAGGTTTTCCCCAGAAGCTTTGCCAATTATCTATGAAGCCCACCTCATTTTTTGGACACCACTCAGACAGCCAGCAATTCAAGGAGAACATGCGGCTAAACATGTCACTCCCGGTCTGATTGGGGAGGGGCCCAGAGAAAACTACAGAGTCCGACATTGTTTTTGCAAAGTTACACACCGATTTAATGTTAATTTTAGTGACCTCCGATTGGCGTAACCGGGTGTCATTACTGCCGACGTGAATTACAATCTTACCAAATTTACGCTTAGCCTTAACCAGCAGTTTCAAATTTCCTTCAATGTCGCCTGCTCTGGCCCCCGGAAGACAATTGACTATGGTTGCTGGTGTCGCTAACTTCACATTTCTCAAAACAGAGTCGCCAATAACCAGAGTTTGATCCTCGGCGGGTGTGTCGTCGAGTGGGGAAAAACGGTTAGAAATGTGAACGGGTTGGCGGTGTACACGGGGCTTCTGTTTAGGGCTACGCTTCCTCCTCACAGTCACCCAGTCAGCCTGCTTTCCCGGCTGCTCGGGATCTGCCAGAGGGGAACTAACGGCGGCTAAGCTACCTTGGTCCGCACCAACTATAGGGGCCTGGCTAGCTGTAGAATTTTCCACGGTGCGGAGCCGAGTCTCCAATTCGCCCAGCCTGGCCTCCAAAGCTACGAATAAGCTACACTTATTACAAGTACCATTACTGCTAAAGGAGGCCGAGGAATAACTAAACATTTCACACCCAGAGCAGAAAAGTGCGGGAGAGACAGGAGAAGCCGCCATGCTAAATCGGCTAAGAGCTAGTAGCTACGCTAAGCTAGCGGATTCCTAAAAACACGCAAAGTGAATAATGTGTAAATAATTTAGAGGTGATTCAGCAGAATGAGTGCTTTAGTTAAGGCACGTAAAGATTACAATGGGAAACAAATCGTAATCTAGATAACTAGATCAATCTAACTGCGCAGATTAAACAGCTAACAGATACAGAAAAACACCGCTGTGCTCCGGAACAGGAAGTGATACAATACCGCAGTGAGAGCCAACCACCAGTAGAGGCAAGCAAAAGATGTTGGTTGTTCACAGTCAGCTGTGTCTAAACTCTGGACCAAATACAAACAACATGGGAAGGTTGTTAAAGGCAAACATACTGGTAGACCAAGGAAGACATCAAAGTGTCAAGACAGAAAACTTAAAGCAATATGTCTCAAAAATCGAAAATGCACAACAAAACAAATGAGGAACGAATGGGAGGAAACTGGAGTCAACGTCTGTGACCGAACTGTAAGAAACTGCCTAAAGGAAATGGGATTTACATACAGAAAAGCTAAACGAAAGCCATCATTAACACCTAAACAGAAAAAAACAAGGTTATAATGGGCTAAGGAAAAGCAATCGTGGACTGTGGATGACTGGATGAAAGTCATATTCAGTGATGAATCTCGAATGTGCATTGGGCAAGATGATGATGCTGGAACTTTTGTTTGGTGCTGTTCCAATGAGATTTATAAAGATGACTGCCTGAAGAGAACATGTAAATTTCCACAGTCATTGATGATATGGGGCTGCATGTCAGGTAAAGGCACTGGGGAGATGGCTGTCATTACATCATCAATAAATGCACAAGTTTACATTGACATTTTGGACACTTTTCTTATCCCATCTATTGAAAGGATGTTTGGGGATGATGAAATCATTTTTCAAGATGATAATGCATCTTTCCATAGAGCAAAAACTGTGAAAACATTCCTTGCAAAAAGACACACAGGGTCAATGTCATGGCCTGCAAATAGTCCGGATCTTAATCCAGTTGAAAATCTTTGGTGGAAGTTGAAGAAAATGGTCCATGACAATGCTCCAACCTGCAAAGCTGATCTGGCAACAGCAATCAGAGAAAGTTGGAGCCAGATTGATGAAGAGTACTGTTTGTCACTCATTAAGTCCATGCCTCAGAGACTGCAAGCTGTTATAAAAGCCAGAGGTGGTGCAACAAAATACTAGTGATGTGTTGGCGCGTTCTTTTGTTTTTCATGATTCCATAATTTTTTCCTCAGAATTGAGTGATTCCATATTTTTTTCCCTCTGCCTGGTCTAAAAAAGTAACCGTTACTGACTGGCACAATTTTTTTTCCTGATTTCTTATAGTGTTTCTTAAAGCCAGAAAGTTGCCATTTGAAATGACTTTAGTTTTGTGTCATGTCTGTGATCTGCTTTTTTTCTACAAAATTAAACAACTGAATGAACATCCTCCGAGGCTGGTGATTCCATAATTTTTGCCAGGGGTTGTACTCACTCACTCATCTTCAACCGCTTATCCGGAATCGGGTCGTGGGGCAACAGCTTCAGCAGGGGACCCCAGGCTTCCCTTTGCTGGGCCACATTAACCACCTCTGACTGGGTTTTCCCAGGCCAATGTGGAGATATAATCTCTCCACTTAGTCCTGGGTCTTCCCCAGGATCTCCTCCCAGATGGACGTGCCTGGAGCAGGTGCCCAGGGCGCATCCTTACCAAATTCCCAGACCACCTTAGCTGGCTCCTTTCAACATAAAGGAGCAGTGGCTCTACTCCGAGCTCCCCACAGATGACCGAGTTTCTCACCCTATCTCTAAGGGAGACAACAGCCACCCTCCTAAGGAAGCCCATTTCGGCCACTTATACCCACAATCTAGTTCTTTCAGTCATGGCCCAACCCTCATGACCATAGGTGAGAGTAGGAATGAAGGTTGACCAGTAGATTGAGAGCTTCACCCGTTGCTTCATCCTTCGCTGCTCCCTTTTCGTCACAAAAGTATAGTACAGCAAATTCAATATCGCCCCTGCTGCGCCACTTCTCACGCTCCAGTGTCCTCTCACCCGTGAACAAAACCCAGAGATACTTGAACTCCTTCAATTGGGGCAAGACCACATTCCCTACCCGGAGTGGGCAATCCATAGGTTTCTTGCTGAGTACCATGGCCTCAGATGTAGAGGTTCTGAGCCTCATCCCGGCTGTGAACCGATCCAGTGAGTGTTGGGGGGTCACAGGCCGATGAAGCCAACACAAGACCACATCTGCAAAAAGCAGTGATGAGCCCACCAAACTGGAAACCCTCCTCTCTGACTATGCCTTGATATCCTGTCCATTAATATATTAATATCACAAACAGGATTGGTGACAAGCTGCAGCCATGGTGGAGGCCAACCTCCACTGGAAACGAGTCTGCCTTACTGCGAGCACCAGAACACAGGTCTCGCTTTGTGAGTACAGAGATTGGATGGCCCTGAGAAGGTACCCCCTCAGTCCATACTCCCACACTATTTCCTGGGGTACCCGATCATACGCCTTCTCTAAGTCTACAAAACACATGTAGACTGGATGGGCATACTCCTAGGCACTCTCCAGGAAACTTGTGAGAGTGAAGAGCTGGTCGGTTTTTCCATGACTGGGATGGAACTGGCATTGTTACTCTTCAGAGGTTTGACTATCAGCCAAGCCCTCCTTTCCAGCACCCTGAAGAAGACTTTACCAGGGAGGCTGGGTATTGTGATGCCCCTGAAATTGGCACGCACTCTCTGGTCCCTCAGTCACTGGGCACTCTGTCCCAAATACTTAGACAACTAAATATATTGACATACATTTTGTTCTTACGTTCCTTTTAACTGAATAAAAGATGATTAAAATTCCTTGAAACAAATCCAAAGAACTGTCAGGATTCATGGTGAGGAACAAAGAGAATGCAGGACACAGAATGCAGACTCACAGAAACTGGAGGTGGAGTAATAAAAGGCTTTATCTGGAAAAACTGGTACAAATTCAGTACACAGGTAATCACTCAAGGTGGCGGAGGTAATAGGTAGACATAAGGCTGAGGCGTGGTCAAAGCAAGCTGGTTTCAGTAGCACGGAGTAGCAATGTTGTCAGGACTCAGGCAGAGCCAGAGTCAAAAAACAAGCACAGTTCAAAAAGCACAGTGAGTCCAAGTACAAAGACTGAGACAAAAAACAGGATCTAACACAAAGCAAGGTTGTGCAAACGGTCAGGAGTATAACAAGGCTGGAACGCAGACTAGGTCAAATGAACTGGCAACAAACAGAGAAACATACAAGGCTTAAATAACAGGGTGTGATTAAGGAAAGTGAAAACAGGTGTGTGAGAAAGTTCAGGAAGGAAACAAAGCTGAGGGAAGCATGAGCAAGAGAGAGCAGTAAAACAAACACTAAACAGGCAAAACAGAGGCATGGAAGAAAGAGACAAAGATGAAGTGAACAGGTGCAAGAGAGTGCAGTAAAGTAAACACTAAGCAGATTTTTCTGTGTAGGCTCTCAGTTGTCCAGGTGGTTTCCATAGTAGAGAAGCTTGAATCTTCGACTGGACTGGGTTGCTTGATGCAAGGACGTTTCACTTCAAATCGCAGAAGCTTCCTCAGCTAAAATTCTTGCCCAG
Source organism: Thalassophryne amazonica (assembly GCF_902500255.1). Taxonomy (NCBI): domain Eukaryota; kingdom Metazoa; phylum Chordata; class Actinopteri; order Batrachoidiformes; family Batrachoididae; genus Thalassophryne; species Thalassophryne amazonica. The sequence continues at coordinate 19,732,811 of NC_047114.1, read as the reverse complement.
GTAGTCTGACTTCTGTCTTGACTCTTGTAGAGAAGAATAAACCGAAGCCACAAAAGCTGGAGTTTTAAACCTAACCAGACCCCTCCTACCGAGAGGCAGACTGCTATAGGCTAGTGACTAAACGATATCTCTAATTAGCACCTATTGTTAGTACCCTCCTAATGACAGGGCAGCTGTCCCTCCTAATGATGGGATGGACGCCTCTCCTGCCGGCTCCCTTGACGACTCTCCTGATGACGTGAATGACTCATTACCATGAACAAAAGACTGAAACTGCTTTGACCTGAGTACCCCATTGTAAACAGGGGACAAAGCGTGTCTCAGACCCCCTCCCCGGTTACGGTTGGGTTTCAACTATTTCACATAGAATGCCTCCTTGACCCCTCTCTCAAACCATTTCTTCTCTCTGGCAAAGATTTTAATTTCCTTGTCCTCAAACGTGTGATTAGTGTCTTTAAGGTGGAGATGAACTGCAGACTGAGGTCCACTGGTGCCCTCTCTGTGGTGCTGGTATAGCCTTTTGTGTAAAGGTTGCTTAGTCTCACCTATGTAGTGTTCGTTACAGTTTTCCTGACATCTGATAGAATACACTACATTGCTCTGTTTGTAACTAGGGATCCTGTCCTTAGGGTGAACTAATTTCTGTCTCAAGGTGTTAACCGGTTTAAAGTAAACTGGGATTTTGTGCTGTCTGAATATCCTCTGTAGGTTTTCCCCTACTCCTGCTAAATATGGGAGAGACACTCTTTTTCTTGTTTCTGTCTCCTGTCTATCTGGTCTCTTTGTTCTCTGGGACTTTTGCACTTTGTCCAGGGACCATCGTGGGTACACACATACTGTGAGGGCTTTCTGCACAAGTTGTTGTTCTTTAGCACTTCCCTCTGCAGTTGTGGGCACCTGTAGGGCTCTTTGTTGAAGAGTCCTCATCACCCCGAGCTTGTGTTCAAGGGGGTGGTTTGAGCCAAAGAGCAGATAATGGTCAGTGTGCGTGGGTTTTCTGTAAACCCCTGTCTGGAGTTGCCTGATCTCTCCATTCCAAGAAGTCCAAGAAGGCTAAAAGGTTGTTTCTGGCATCCTCACATGTGAACTTGATATTGGAGTCCACTGAGTTGATGTGTTCTGTAAAGTCCTCAACCTCCTGTTGCTTGATTTTAACCCATGTGTCATTGACATATCTGAACCAGTGACTGGGAGGGATGCCCATGAAAGATGTCAAGGCTGTCTTCTCCACTTGCTCCATGTACAGATTGGCCACAATGGGGGATACCGGAGACCCCATCGCACAACCATGGATCTGCCTGTAGTAATTCCCCCTAAACAGGAAATACATGGTGTTAAGACAGATCTCCAAGAGTTGGCAGATGTGGTCTGGTGTGAGTTTGGTCCTTTCAAGTAGAGACGCATCCTCCAGCAGTCTCTGCCTCACAGCTGAGACGGCCTCAGCGGTGGGGATGCAGGTGAACAACGATGTCAAGCAGATAGAAATAAAGATAGAAATAAAGTGGAAGGTGAGTCCCAAACATAATGCAAAAAAAAAATCTACACATGGAAGAAGCAAAGAAACAAAACCAGGAAAACAAAGGTGAGAATTTAATAGTGATCAACAATCAATCAATCAATCAATCAATTTTTTTTTATATAGCACCAAATCACAACAAACAGTTGCCCCAAGGCGCCTTATATTGTAAGGCAAGGCCATACAATAATTATGTAAAACCCCAACGGTCAAAACGACCCCCTGTGAGCAAGCACTTGGCTACAGTGGGAAGGAAAAACTCCCTTTTAACAGGAAGAAACAAGAGAATTAACAGCTGGGGCTGAAACTGGAACACAACTAAGATGTGGAAAACAGAAATTACACGCAATGAATACAGTGGTAGAAATGAAAAATGAAACCAGTGACTAAAGTAATTCTAAGAGGAAATCAAGACAGGGGATCGAGACTGGGGACATGGACACAGACAAAACCAAGATGAAAACCCAAACATTGGGAAGATCATGACAAGAACAAGCAGTTGATTACAGGAAAAAAGGTTTCACCATGAAAAAGCATTAACAATTCAACAACAGTTAAACACACTTCATCAGAAAGGGAAGATGTTACAGGTTAGATTCCAATATACAATGTCCTTTTTGGTCAATCACACAAACAAGAACTTTTCATACGCATGTAAAATAATGTTCTTTATACAAAGTGGTTGTGTTTTTCCCGCTGCTAAGACCTGTGGTCATGTCAAGGTTGTGAGTTTATGGTCCTGTCATCTTTGAGGAGATATTCTGGCTGGTCTAGGAAGCTTCTCATTTTGACGCTTGGCTATTAAGATGTCCCATAACTTACACTGGCCAGAATTTCACCGATAAGTATAGTTTCAGGGACATCTTTGAACAACTGTGAATTACCACTCTGTTGGAATGTGGAGCTGAAGAGAGTTTTTCAGGAGATATCTGCAGGTGGCCCCAGGAATTTCAAGTCAAAAGTGAAACAGTCTTTTCAGTTCAAACATTAGCTCTTTTGGAGAAGAAGAATTAATGCACCTTATTGGGTCACTGCTCACTGAGGCCATGTTCGCTGCAGCCTCCTTCATATTGACCAGGGTGCAGCTGGTATAATGTCACCTTGCCAATGTGGAGCATTGCATTTGCAGGTACCATGACAAAACACAGGTTCTGGTTAGTGTCACTGAATGCTAACACAGGGGGTGTGTGGATTTTAATCTGAGTTTCCCCTTGCCACAGACCTACCTTTATGATGCTCTTTCAACTATAAATGTTTTCTGGGGTGACAATGGGTAGATTGATGAGAAAAGCCATTTCCAAGGCATTTGGGTCCACATACAGTCGAATTGAGCTGCACGTAGTATAAGCTAAGTGGGCTTGGAGCAGTGTAACCAGGGTATGGGTTGCAGATTCCAGAAGACTTGGACCAAAGATAAAGGGACAACGTAGGGTGGAACTGTACCAACAGCAAGGCTGTCAATTGACAATCCAATATCCCTAGTCATGTCCAGCATTAGCATAGATAACATCTGTGTGTGTGCATAGTCTTCTTGCAACATTGAGGTTAACTGATCTAATATGCCTACTGTTAATACATTTCAGTACACTGGTGTGGGTGTTGAGAACCACTAAAGTATCTCGTACTGGTTTCCCGATGGTTTATAGACCTTCATATTGTTTGTTGAGCTGAGCTTGTATTTCAGGAACTGTATCTTGTAGCTTACTGACATGCCTTTTCACTGTGGCCCGAAGTCAGTCAACCTCAGTGAATCAACCTTAACTGTTAATTTTTAATTTAAGATGGATCCTACAGATGAGGCTAACAGCAGACCTCCAATAAACCTATTTTCCTGTCTGTTGAGACCACTCAGTTCTGACTGTGTGATGGTGAACTTTTCCATCTGTTGTAACATATGAGACATATTCCTCTGCATGTTTCAAGACATTCCTTGTCCACAGACTGCCTGTCAATGAGATTAGGGTTGTGGTGAAACTGGCGAAATTGGCTCTGTATACCTCCATGGCATTACCTCCACATTAGAGGAGGTTCTGGCGATGGTCTCACTGAGGATCAGCAGGTTCATGAGCCAGGTCATCCTGGCAAACACAACAAACATGATTCGAAGCCTATTGTACACTATACATTCCTTTTTCAACTCACAGCACAGTTGAATTTCTAAAAGACTCTCGGTTCAAGTGTTAGACGGTCTTTTACTCAAAGATGAGAATTTTACAGTCTTGGCTTTTACAGGTTGCTGTGCACCAGATTGTGGTTGCTTACAAGGTGGGCCCACCCCACTAAGGTAGCATTGGGGTGGGTTAGCCTATTCGTTATATTGATCCTGTGGTAAACGTCTGATTGATTGAGGTATTTCACATTGGTCTTTGTTTTGATCTGTGTAAACTGATTACTCAGAATGCAGCAGGTTTTGATATTTCCACTTAATGTTGCATCACCCTAATGCATAGGGTTTTAGATCCTATCAATGACTGTGGCATTCGCAGCAAGTCCCATGGGGATTTTGTGTAGTTTTATCTGGTTGTGGTGTACCCATTTGAAGTTGGGTTCTCTTTGGCCCTTCCTCATTTGGTACATGACAGCGGAAAGTTTGTCATTTACTCAATACGGTCCAGTCCAATGGGGTAACAGCTTGTCGGCCAGCCTGGTTGTGTTCTGGCTGGGTTGTCAGAATAAGTAGTACCATACTTTGCCCCCAAGTTGGATTTCATAGTGGGGCGCCTTCTGATCACAGTAGGTTTTTTGACCTTCTGCACTTTTGTTCAGGTGTGTCTGAGTGAAGGAGAAGATGGCTTTCAGATGTTCAGTCAGGTCAGTCATGTATTGGGCTGTGTACTATGTCACAATGTTTGCTTCCCCTGGCTGATACAGGAGCAGCAGATGGAGGGGCAGTGTAATCTGTCAACCTGTCATCATTTCAAAAGAGGAGAACCCTGTCAATTCGTGACAGGGTCGCTTGGATGGCCATGAGCACCAAGGGAAGTTTCACATCCCAAACTTTGTGGTTGGCTGCCACATATTTGTGCAGGATGGTCACCACAGTTCGGTTGGCCCCTCCACCTGTCCTGAAGATTGCAGATGGTGGCTGATGTGGAATTTTGCCTTCACCCCTAGCACTTGCCAGAGTTGTTGGATGACCTCACTGGTGAAATGGGTACCTCTATCTGAGATTATGCTGATAGGTTGTCCAGATCGTGAGATGTGATTTGTCATCAAACAGGCTGTCGCCAGGGCTGTATCATTCGGAGGTGGTGGACATTCCAGCCATTTGGTGAGGTTACACGTGACCATGAGGAAATATTTATTTCGTGTTAGAGACTTTGTGAGGGGCCTTGCCCAGTCATTTTGTAGATCTGAGCATGGGAAGGAGATAACACTTTTCTGTAAGGGTGCTCTGTGAAGTTTTTTTGCAGATTGAAATTGGCAACAAACCAAACAGCATTTCATGTGATCACTTACATCCTTCTGCATATTTGGCCAATATGCCACCTGTTGTATTGTGCTGTATGTTGCTTTTATTCCTCTGTGTCCTGCGCACATTGAATTGTGCCCACGCATCAGCATGGTGGTTCTAAGGAGCCACCAATGCCGGGGAATGGAGATCCTCAAAAGCATGGAACAAGAAGCCACGGAACACTTTCACATCACCGTGGGTGTTGTGAAGCTGTTTCAAGTTGGGAACTGAAACAAAATATTCCTCAGTAAGTGGGTGAGTCTGAGGATCAATGAGGTGCAGCGGCCTTGGTGTGGGTCAGCACGCACACAATAGGGGTGAGTTGGCGGGAAAAAAGTGTCTCATCAAATGGCCACTGTGTACTGTCAAGAGTGCCCTGCTTGGTTAGTGTATCAGTCAGTCATTGAACTCTTTGTCTTTGCCTGATGTGTGGGCGTGACCTCTGACCTTCTTCCAGTATTTCTGGAGGTCATGTGTACTTATCTTTGTGCTTGACCGGTTTCCTGTTGGAGGTCACAAAGCCATTGCATTTATAGCCAGACAGATAGCATGAATAGCTAAGGCATGCATCACTGGAGTCTGTGCACAGTACAAATATTTTGACATTTTGCATCACAGCTAACTGGTATGTATTGAGTATGCCAGCAATTTCTGCATACTGGAAGGACTGTGGTCCCAGCCAGTGTTGCCACAGTTACTTTGAAAAAGTAATCCAATTACTGATTTCTGATTACTCCTTGAAAAAGTAACTTAGTTACTTTACTGATTACTCAGTTGTAAAAGTAACTAAGTTAGATTACTAGTGACTTTTTTAGTTACTTTCACCAGCTGTCGACAACAACCCTCTGCCACCACAACATGACAATGATACTTGTTTTGCCAAAACTCACTTTATGGTCACCCTTTCTTGACTTCAATGAACATAAATACTTGTTTTATAAAAAGTAAAATAAAGACCTGTTTCTTGACCTCATATTTAACTGTTGACAGTACTGTAACAGAAAAACTTGCAATTTCTAACCTACATTGTTTATAAATGTAACTATTAAATTCTTTCTGACATTTTTCTAACATTTAAATTCTCTCTAAACATTTTACTTGTCAAAATTATTATTATTATAACTGGTACTAGTAGTTGTAGCAAAAAAAGGCTTCAAAACTGGACCTTTAATCTAGGGGTGTTGTGAGGGGGGCACATCCTTGCCCCACGCCCCCATTCCATCTGGATTCGCCCCTGCTTTGGCGTTTGAGCACAAAGAATGGATAACATTTATTTATGCAGAAAACATGACCAGATTTACAGGTAAGAAAGTTTTATTGCGTTTTCACATCATGTGGTTCTCAGAAAGAGAGTTTAGGTGCATTTGAGTGGAAAAACGTGTTAGTTGTTGACGCATCGCGGAGGATCAGCTGTTTTTAGCGAGCAGATATGGAGCGGCTCAGCTCAGAATTCAAAATAAAGGAGAAAAAATCATAAAAATGTCTTTGTAAAGCTCAGTGCAGGTGTGCCGGTGTCACCGCGCTTTAAGAGGTGACACCAGCACAAGTCGTAGCTGCTGCAGAAAACCGCGGATGAAATACTCACAGCTCGCTTAAAGTGTGCAGTTCAGTCGAACCCCGACCCCCTGCCCACGGACCAAGTTTAATGCTGCTATCGACACACAATGCAAAAATAATAGTAACTCACAGTGACTTGGAGAAGTAACTTTAATCTGATTAATGATTTGGAAAGATTAATGCGTTAGATCACTTGTTACTAAAAAAGTGGTTAGATTAGAGTACTAAGTAAAGCGTTACCGGCATCACTGGTCCCAGCTGAAATGTCTGTGGCTTGTATGGTGTATTGTCAACCCGCGTGACCTCCACTCCTGCCCAGATGATTGTTTCATGGCAAAATGAATAGCCATCAATGTACACAGTGATCAAGTCTTGGCAGGCTTTTTGGTCAAAGAAATTAAGGGAGTCAGGTTGCAGTCGGTGTGTCTTCAGTGCAGCGCAGGCAAGCAGCCAACTCCATGCTTAAGTGAGTTTTGCAGCTTTGTGCATATCACACCTCCATGTCAAAACTTTGTAACGCCATCAACCAACAAGCGACCCGTGAGTTTGTCACCACACAGAGTCTGTCTTTAGATCCTGCATGGCCTGTTCTTGGGGTTCACCCCATAGGAACGGTGTGTCATTCTTGACCAGATCTGTCAGTGGTTTCAGGAAATCTGTGTAGTTTTCAATGAACTGCTGAGAGTAGTTGCACACTCCCAAGAAGCTGTGCAGTTCAGTTAGGTCTGTAGGTGTTTGATGCCCTGGACATCCTATCTGACCTGAAAAGGAGTCAAACGTAGTTGACTTTGTTCTGGCACCACTGGCATTTTGAGAGTAAGATTTTGAGATTAAGATTTAGCAGTCATGAATTGACCCAGTATGTGGTTTATTTTGTCCAAATGTGAATCTTAGGTAGGGTTTCGCTTAAGGGCATCATTAACATAAATAAGGTTGCCTTGCTCATTAGGATTGGGGCATTAGTCAAAAAAATATTGAACTCTGCAGGTGAGTTGTCAACACTAAATGGGCAGCTGGTGAAGGTATAGTGGTGTTTGGCAAAGGAAGACACCAGTTTGTGTTGATCAGCTGGGATTGTCCAGAATCTGGATGCCACATTGAGTGTGGAAATGTACGAGGGCTGTCCATAAAGTATAGGTCCTTTTTATTTTTTTCAAAAACTAAATGGATTTCATTCATATGTTTTTACGTCAGACATGCTTGAACCCTCGTGCGCATGCGTGAGTTTTTCCACGCCTGTTGGTGACGTCATTCGCCTGTGAGCACTCCTTGTGGGAGGAGTCGTCCAGCCCCTCGTCGGAATTCCTTTGTCTGAGAAGTTGCTGAGAGACTGGCGCTTTGTTTGATCAAAATTTTTTCTAAACCTGTGAGACACATCGAAGTGGACATGGTTCGAAAAATTAAGCTGGTTGTCGGTAAAAATTTTAACAGCTGATGAGAGATTTTGAGGTGATACTGTCGCTTTAAGGACTTCCCACGGTGCGAGACGTCGCGCAACGCTCTCAGGCGCCGTCGTCAGCCTGTTTCAAGCTTAAAACCTCCACATTTCAGGCTCTATTGATCCAGGACGTCGTGAGAGAACAGAGAAGTTTCAAAAGAAGTCGGTTTCAGCATTTTATCCGGATATTCCACTGTTAAAGGAGATTTTTTTAACGTCTCGCACCGTGGGAAGTCCTTAAAGCGACAGTATCACCTCAAAATCTCTCATCAGCTGTTAAAATTTTTACCGAAAACCAGCTTAATTTTTCGAACCGTGTCCACTTCGATGTGTCTCACAGGTTTAGAAAAAAGTTTGATCAAACAAAGCGCCAGTCTCTCAGCAACTTCTCAGACAAAGGAATTCCGACGAGGGGCTGGACGACTCCTCCCACAAGGAGTGCTCACAGACGAATGACGTCACCGACAGGCGTGGAAAAACTCACGCATGCGCACGAGGGTTCAAGCATGTCTGACGTAAAAACATATGAATGAAATCCATATAGTTTTGGAAAAAAATAAAAAGGACCTATACTTTATGGACAGACCTCGTACTATGCATCGCTGACTTTGGGAAGTTCCTGCTTTGAGTCATTGGACATTAAGATAGCGACACCTATTGATTTAGATTTCTGTAATCAATGGTAAGTCTCCACTTATCATTTGCTTTAATCAAAGGCCGTACAGTGGCTGAATAAGTACTGTTGCATGGTCTTATGATCCCTTTTCCCAATTGGTCATCTATGATTTCCTGTATAGGTTCATAAGATGCCAAAGGAAAGGGTGTACCACGCTTTATGCCCTATGACTGTGTCAGGATTTGGCCCTGATTGGGGATTCAGTCCTATTTTTCCTTTTTCTATTTCTCACCATCTGCCCCAGCTTTGATTTATTAGTTGTTTTATTTTCATTGTGTGTTTATTCTCTGTTCTTTTTTGTTTTGTCACTTTGTTTCTTTGTTACTTTTATACTTTGGCGATAGTTCAGTTCCGTTCTAGTTTTGTTCTGTCAGTTTGGGTTTTCTTTGTTTATCATGAATTTATCACTTGTTTATTTAGGCCCTCTAATTTATTATCTGTTATGCTTTTGGAATCGGGTATTGTTATCTGTTTATGCTTTAGTCTTTATTTATTTGTGTTGCCATCTGGTTATCTTTTATTGTATGCTTCTGTCATAAGCGAGTTCCAGTTTAGTTTTTTCTTAGTGTTTATTTTCCTATTATTCTCTGATCAGTGCTTATGTAGTTTTTCTTGTGTGCTTATTATCTTCTAGTTCGCTTCTCACGTTCATGCTCTGTTCAAGTTCCTGTTCATAGTTGTATTATATTCTGTCCACGGGTTTTGCTTTCTGTGTTCGTTTTGTCTTCATCTCATTTGATTGTTTTCACTCACACTCTTGGCACCTGCTCACGTATCTTTGTCCTCCAGCCATGCTTCCCTCCCCTTTCTAGATCTTTCACCTCACGTGCACCTTGTTAACACCTGTCTATTTAAACTCCGCCAAGCAACCTCACTTCTTCCAGTTTGTCGTCTCTGTACACATCCTAGCTCTTGAATTCAGTCCTGTTCTTGCCTTGCTATGTACCTTAATCAGCTCTGTGTTTTGACTGTGCCTTTTGCCTCATCTCTGATGTCTGTGTTTGCTCGTGTCCCTGAACCCTCCTCGTCCATGACTGCGCTCTTGCCTGACCCTGATTGTACCTCTGCTCTGCTGAATGACCACGTGTACTGTACCTAAGCCTGGAATAAAGGCCATGATTTCTCTTACACCTAAGCCTGGTCTGGGAGTCTGCATTGCGGGTCCAGTCGCTTTGGCTGCTTAGCACCCACCCCTCATGACAGACTGCTGGGATAGGCACCACCAACCCCCCCCCCCCCCCCCCCCCAGTGACCTTTGATCAAAATAAACAGGTATTGAAAATGGATGAATGAATGGAGGTTTATGGTGAATCAGTAAGTATTTCTCAAAAACTGAGTGAGCCTGGAAAAAGGGGCAAGTGAGGGAAGCCACCAAGACAGCTCTGAATGAGTTATAGGTTTCTGTGGCTGTGATCGGAGAAACTGTGCATTCTGCAACATCTGTCTGTTGGACCTGCAGTTCCAGCTTCATGAAGGAGTGGAACACAAAGTGATATTAACACATAAAAACAAATCAAACCTATACTTAAATCTCCCATGAGCTTTCTGGCAAAATGTTCCTGAATCTTAAAATTTTCATGAAATCTTTCTCTGTTCCAGTCCATCGCGAAGCCGTATCACAAGTTACAACAGTTCACTGCCGAAACGTGGAAGAATAAAAGTCCACAATTGAGTCAGTTAAGTAAAGTAAAGTAAAGTCAGTGAAATAAAACAATGTTTAAGAAATGACACAACTCACATAAACTCCAGATTCTCAGTAACAAAGTAAATTCTGTTTTTGTAAATAAAAATGTTTATGTGGAACAACTTCTGTGTCTCTGTTTGTCCAGAATCTGTCAGACTGGTTCATGGGTCGAGTCTGTGTTCAGGCAGACTGGAGGTGAAGTTGAACAAGTCCTGGTCCTCAGTATGTAAAGATGACTTTGACCAGCAGGATGCACAGGTGGTCTGCAGGGAGCTGGGCTGTGGACCTCCTTCAGTCGTCCAGGGGTCACTCTATGAGGAAATAGAGCCTCCAAAGTGGACCAAAGAGTTCCAGTGTGGAGGAAATGAGTCTGGTCTTTTGGCCTGTGGAAGCTCAGGCTCAGATAGAAACTCCTGCTCACCTGATAAAGCTGTTGGACTCACCTGCTCAGGTAGAGGAGGAGCTGCAGCTTTGGTTCAGTTTCTAGTTAAACTCACTTTATGTATTTTACTAACAGCTCTGCCTGTGTTCAGAGCCTGCCAGGTTGGTGGGAGGTGTCAGTCGCTGTGCTGGAAAAGTGGAGATGAAGGTCCAGGAAGACTGGAGACCAGTGGTGGACTATGACTGGACCATGGAGACAGCAAGTGTGATGTGTCGAGATCTGGACTGTGGCTCTGCTGTTTATGTAGAAAGGAGAAATGTTTCCTCAGACAGACCTGTGTGGAAGATGAACCGTCAGTGTGTTTATTCTCGATCTGCACTGAGGCTCTGTGGGACATCTTCATATTCTTCTTCATATAGCCTTCAGATCACCTGTTCAGGTAAGTCAATCAGTGACATCATAAATAACAGTGATGCGTTCACTGTCTCCATTTTTCTGTCAAGTCTGTTTTTACACTGGAACAGTAAATAGAATTAATAACTGTAAAGGCCCAGTCACATGGCAGTTAAGGAAGGGTAACAAAGCCCAAACAAAACAATAAATCTGGACTTTTGTTGATTTTTGTTGGCATCATTTAACCTTTGCGCAGCTTCATTCCTGCAGCTGGCGCTTCATCAGGATTTTTAAACTGTCAAAAGTTTTTCTGTGTAGGCTCTCAGTTGTCCAGGTGGTTTCCATAGTAGAGAAGCTTGAATCTTCGACTGGACTGAGTTGTTTGACGCGAGGACGTTTCGCTTCAAATCGCAGAAGCTTCCTCAGCTAAAATTCTTTCTCTGGAAGTCTGACTTCTGTCTGACTCTTGTAGAGAAGAATAAAACAGAAGCCAACAAAAGCTGGAGTTTTAAACTTAACCAGACCCCTCCTACTGAGAGGCAGACTGCTATAGGCTAGTGACTAAACAATAGCTCTAATTAGCAACTATTGTGCTCTAGTTAGCACACCTAATGACAGGACAGCTGTCCCTCTAATGATGGGATGGATGCCTTTCTGATGGCTCCCTTGATGACGTGAATGACTCATTACCATGAACAAAAGACTGAAACTCCTTTGACCTGAGTACCCCATTGTAAACAGGGGATAAAGCGTGTCTCAGACCCCCTCCCCGGTTAAGGCTGGGTTTCAAACGTTTTACAAAGAATGCCTCCTTGACCCCTCTCTCAAACCATTTCTTCTCTCTGGCTAATATTTTAACTTCCTTGTCCTCAAACGTGTGGTTACTATCTTTAAGGTGGAGATGAACCACAGACTGAGGTCCACTGGCGCCCTCTCTGCGGTGCTGGTATAGCCTTTTGTGTAAAGGTTGCTTTGTTTCACCTATGTAGTGTTTGTTACAGTTTTCCTGACATCTGATAGAATACACTATATTGCTCTGTTTGTAACTAGGGATCCTGTCCTTAGGGTGAACTAATTTCTGTCTCAAGGTGTTAACCGGTTTAAAGTAAACTGGGATTTTGTGCTGTCTGAAGATCCTCTGTAGTTTTTCCCCTACTCCTGCTAAATAAGGGAGAGACACTCCTCTTCTTCTTGTCTCCGTCTCCTGTCTATCTGGTCTCTTTGTTCTCTGGGACTTCTGCACTTTGTCCAGGGACCATCGTGGGTACCCACATACTGTGAGGGCTTTCCGGACACGGACACGTTCCGGACATGGCTAAAGAACAACAACGTGTTCTTTAGAGTCAAGCTTCTCTACTATGTCAAAAATTTTGAATGAATGCCACCAAAAACCTCAATTCTTCTGTATATTGTTTTGCTGTAGTTCTTAAGATTAAGATTAAGATAAAACTTTATTGATCTCACAGAGGAGAAATTCACATGTTACGTCAGCTCTTAAAAAAACACACACACACAAGATGGGTGCAAATAGAGGAAAATGTTCATCAAACAGTGTGTGCAAGGATAAGCAATAATAATAATACTTGTAACAGTACAAGACATAAGAAATGAGGTAGAAATAGAATATGTATATATATATATATGTACACACACACATACATGCATATGTATATATTATATATATACACACACACACATACACGCATACACATGCATATGATGGTTTTTTTTTTATCGTTTGCTTAGTTTTTATAATGTTAGCGTTTAGTTCGACTTCATTCGACCCGCTGAATGTTTTCATACAGTGCAGAAGCCGGTTTGTGTGCCCTGCTGCTGCTGCCGCTGTGTTCATGTACCATGGGAAATTACAAGGCGAAGCCTGTATGCTTTCATTTTTTTTTTTTTCTGGGTGGGGGGCAGCTTCACTGGGCTCAGGCACCTTATATAGCCCAGAATTAATCTTTTGTGTGGATACAATGAATTATTTTACCAAGAATAAAATTAAAACCACACTCCTGCCACAAGCAACTGCTGAATTTGAAACAACAAAAAAGTCGTGTAATTTCCAATGGTACTTGAACGCAGCGATCGCCTTCTGCGTGCACTTATGTTTTATTAAATATAACTATGAGTGTAGGAATGACAATCCAGCCCTTCTGTACATGTGGCCACAGGTAGATGCTTCAGATGATTATGGAAGAGCTGTTCTGGAAGGCAGAATTCACGTGGATCAGCTGCAGCTGGTGGAAATAACCGCACATAGGGAATCAATGCACGGTGTTCACACTGACTGATCAGTTTACTGCTCTGATATATTCAATCATCTTTACACTTATATTTATTCCCCCTTTTGACAGTTTTCTGTTATAAATCAATATACGAGGTCTGTTAGAAAAGTATCCGACCTTTTTATTTTTTTCAAAAACTATATGGATTTGAATCACGTGTGATTGCATCAGCCAAGCTTGAACCTTCGTGCGCATGCGTGAGTTTTTTTCACACCTGTCGGTTGCGTCATTCGCCTGTGAGCAGGCTTTGTGTGAGTACTGGTCCACCCCTCTCGTCATTTTTTTTATTGTGAATAAATGTCTGAACGATTTGGAGCTTTGCTGCCTCAATTTTTTTCCAGAAACTGTGAGAGACCTCCAGGTGGACACCGTTCGGAAAATTAATATGGCTTTCAGGGACGATTTTGTGGGTTTAAGGAGTGTTACTGCCGCTTTAAGGCCGGCCCACAGCGCACGAAGGTTCAAGCTTGGCTGATGCAATCACACGTGATTCAAATCCATATGGTTTTTGAAAAAAATAAAAAGGTTGGATACTTTTCTAACAGACCTTGTATATGGCTTAGTAACATAATACAGTGACACAGCCACCACAGCACCCCAGTGTTTTTTTTTTAAATTGGAGCAAGATGGAGCGTGCAGCGCATCATCAGTCTGAACAGTGAGGATTCTGATTATGAAGAAGATGATCCCTCTGTTCTTCTGGATGAGTAAACAGAGCAGGTGGATCCACCGACATGCGCACAGATCTCCACAGTGTGTGTAGCTTCTTCAGGACTCAGGCATTCCAGAGCTCCGAGTCCTGGAATGCAGAGCATAATGCAGCAGTGGCTCCAGGCGCATTTCATTTAAACTGTGGAGATCAACGTTAGCTTTGTTTTTTTTTTTGTTCCTCTTTCATTCATTTTGCGCTGTTGATTTGCAGGCTATTCGATGATGCAGCTCAAACTCTTATGTCAGCCCTAAAGTATATTGTCAATTGGCTTAACGGATAGTGTCTGCAATTAAACATACAGAAAACTGTCTGTCTGTATGTATTTTTCAAAAACAGCTTCCAATATTGAGCGCTCCAATGTGTACATTGGAAATGATGAACTGCAGTTAGTTAAAGAATTCAAATATTTGGTAGTGTTGCTGCACTCGACACTCTCCCTTTAAAAATCATATTAAAATGATAACTAAAATAATCAAATACGTGTTTAACTTCAACCAAATAAGGAGGTCAGTGACAGATCAAGTGGCTATGATGTTCTTCCACTGTATGATCTTTTCTCATGTAGGTTACTGCGTGAAAGCTGGTCAGTCATGTTAAAAAAAGCATTTGCAAAGCCGAAAAGTCTGTTCAATTGTGATTCAGGACGTGTGATATAACCGGCATTAAAATGCATAGAACACTGCCATCTACTGGCGACCCAATATATCACAGTGCGGTCGACCGCAGGATTTTAAAATTATATGTAGGTTTCCAAAACCTGAGACCACATATGTGGAGATTAAAAAAACATAGATCTGACAGGTTTGGAAAGGAAGAAAAGGTGTTCTTTAAAGGAGTGGAGACAGCGTGACCACGAGACTTTCTGGTAAGCCGTTTTGATTTTAGATTTCACTCCGTGCATCCATCACCTCACTTGCTGATTGGCTATCTTGAGCGTCATCACGATTGTAGGGCGTCCTTAAGACTGTCAGAAGGGGAAGATTGGGTCCGATATCGGCCTAATTATCTTGCTGTGTGAACCAGCTTTAACAGATCTGTTGTTAATATGACGCCTCACAGAGAGACTGATTGATCCGTTACGACACCGCACGGAGCAGCTAACCGATCAGATGTTATGACGCCTCACAGAGTGACTGATTGATTCGTTGTTATAACACTGCACGGAGTGACGAACCAATAGGATGTTATGATGCCTCACAGAGCGACTGATTGATTTATTGTTGTGACACCTCACAGAGCGACTGATTGATCTGTTGTTATGACACCGCAGGGCTGACTAACCGATTGGATGTTATGACGCCTCATGGAGCGACTGATTGATGTGTTATTATGACACTGCACGTAGCGACTAACCGATTGGATGTTATGACGCCTCATGGAGTGACTGATTGATGTGTTATTATGACACTGCACGTAGCGACTAACCGATAGGATGTTATGATGCCTCACGGAGTGACTGATTGATGTGTTATTATGACACTGCATGAAGCGACTAACCGATTGGATGTTATGACGCCTCACAGAGCGACTGATTGATTTGTTGTTATGACACTGCATGGAGCGATGAACCGATAGGATGTTATGATGCCTCACGGAGTGACTGATTGATTTGTTGTTATGGCACTGCATGGAGCGACGAACCGATAGGATGTTATGATGCCTCACAGAGCGACTGATTGATTTGTTGTTATGACACTGCATGGAGCGACGAACCGATAGGATGTTATGATGCCTCACGGAGTGACTGATTGATTTGTTGTTATGGCACTGCATGGAGCGACTGATTGATGTGTTATTATGACACCGCACGAAGCGACTAACCGATAGGATGTTATGATGCCTCATGGAGCGACTGATTGATGTGTTATTATGACACCGCACGAAGCGACTAACCGATTGGATGTTATGATGCCTCATGGAGCGACTGATTGATGTCTTATTATGACACTGCACGAAGCGACTAACCGATAGGATGTTATGACGCCTCACAGAGCGACTGATTGATTTGTTGTTATGACACTGCATGGAGTGACGAACCGATAGGATGTTATGATGCCTCACGGAGTGACTGATTGATTTATTGTTATGACGCCTCATGGAGCGACTGATTGATGTGTTATTATGACACCGCACCGCAAAGTTCAACGACCAAAATACCAACATTCTGGGTGCAATGAACATGTTTTCACTATTATTTGATTTCTTTGTGTGACTGAAATCATTATTCAAGCATTCAAAAGGCTATTCCTATCGCCACACAACTCCAACCACACATGAAAAAAATTTTTGACAGTTCTTGTTACTGAGGTCATCACGCATGCACTTATGCGCTGTCCAGTGGGATCTTGAAACTCCTCCATTACAATTTAACAGACTTCTTGGCTTTACAAATGCCTTTTTTTTTTACAAATGAAAAAAAAAAAAGACATATTTTACAAAAGCACATTTATTTGTAAACACCAACACGTCACATTAATTCACTTGTGTTGGTTTTTACATAGAATGAATGAATAAGTCAATCAATCAGTATGAGCAGAGGCTAAGTTTCGCCATAATCCCTTTGCCATAATTCCCCGTGTGTTAATGTTCAAATATTCAGAATTCGTGCATTATTTTAAAATTAGCAGATATGTGTTATATATCACTTTGTACATTTACATTAATGTAGTTATTCTATCTGGATTGATTTGATTTATAAATCAATCTCCTAAGTCAAACCTGCTTTCCTTTTCAACTTTTTTTCCTCAGAAGGAGTTTTTCTTTACCATTGTTGCTCTGGGGGTTGGTAAGGTTAGACCTTACTTGTGTGAAGCGCCTTGAGGCAACATTGTTGTGATTTGGCGCTATATAAAGAAATGAAATGAAGACCTCTGCCTCATAGCTGGACCACTCTATGGTGTCAAGGTAAATGATGATAGATAGATAGATAGATAGATAGATAGATAGATAGATAGATAGATAGATAGATAGATAGATAGATAGATAGATAGATAGATAGATAGATAGATAGATAGATAGATAGATAGATAGATAGATAGATAGATAGATAGATAAACTTTGTTGATCTCACAGAGGAGAAATTCAATGCTTCAGTGCTTCCTTACAGCAGTGGGCAGGGCGCACAAAGACAGAAGTGCTGACTCATTGGCTGCCTTTGGGTTTGTCATCACCTTTGATTCTGTTACAAGCTTTGGCAGTGTTTAAACTCGAAATCGGTTTGTTAGTAGCTGAGAGCGCATGGGAGACAAAATTGAAAGTTATCGGTTAGCTGTAGCTTCCGATAAGTTTTAAGGGAGGTTATCAGTTTAGCATTGTAAAATATAGCTTTTCAGTTAGCTGATTATCAGTTATCGAAGGTAACGTTTTTGGTTAGCTGTGCCCACCACTGGCTGTGGATCTGTGAGGGTTTAAATAAGGAGCAAACTAATCAGGGTGATGTGAAGCAGGTGTATGGAAGTCTCTGGAAGGTGGCGTGACCGGGGAAGACAAAATTGTGCACAGTGCAAGATAGTGAAAGAAAGCACAGAGTGGAGTGATGAAAGAGACAGACACATGAGCAGGTGCAAGAACGGGAGTGAATGAAAACACAAACCAGACAGAATCAAAGTGTGAGACAAAGACACAATGGCAGATGCAGTGATGAGGTGTGGGAACATACTCGGATGGGTGTGAGCCAAACAAAAGGGGCAAAACTAAGAAATAATGTGACTAGTCTAAGAAGGGGAAAAAGCAAGAGCCTAATGTTAAACCAAACTAGGACAGAACTGATGTTGACTGAGACATAAAAGAAAATACAATAAAGATGATGACAAAACAAACTACTGGTATAATGCTACTGGTATACTGGTATAACACTACTGGTATACTGGTATAACACTACTGGTATACTGGTAACTGCTGGTAAAACAGAAAATAAACAAACCCGGTGACTACAGAATGAAGCAATGAATAAAACAGGATGACTGATAAACCAAAAATACAATACATGACAAATGGAACATAAGCTGATGAGCAACACTGACAATAAATAATAACAAAAACCTGTGACTAAAGCATGATACAATAATTTTGATAACCAGAATTAAACTAAGACTAAAGTACTTTAAGGGACAATGAGTGAAAGAATACAATAACCCACTGCCAAATAAGTGATAACCAGAGAGTGAACCAGTGACTAAATAGTAAACAAAGCAAAGCAATACACACAACCAAACTGAGACTTACATAATGAAGTAAAAACTAATGAAAAGTAAAACCAGAAAACCACAGAGGAAATAACGTAAAGCTTTAGGACCTAAACCTTGAGCTGCATGACATACTTTTTCCCTACTTTCAGGAATCATCATATGCCGTATGGCCGGGCCTTAAGTTATAGATTTGGATATAGTTTGTTTTCATCAGGTATCCGTAGAAACCAGACCACACATTTTGATGTCAGACCTGCACAGTGTACAAACTTAAAGAAAGCTGCCTAACTGACTGTATCTGCTCCACACAGTTTGCTCATCAGAACTATTCCAGAATTCGATGTGGACCATATCAAAATTCTGCTTCTGTGTAAGATTCCCATAAGTGAACAAAGCTGTGGTCTGGAAGTACAATATTATTTAAATTTCCAGAGTTTTTGCATATTTCAGTAAAAATAACCCTGGTATTCTAATCCAAACTCTGCCTCTAATCCATTTAAAATAAAACTATTTGTGAGGTTGCTAAGTAGTTGCTGAGAGGTTCTGTGACTTTTTCTGACAACACAAGTGCACAGCACCCTTTCAGAAATGATGATCAGCTTAAGGAGTGCATAAAATCTCTCAGATCATTCATTCCATCACTATCCAGACAAAGATGTAAGATTATGTTGTGAAAAACTATGTGAATATGACATTTGGTAATACAAATGTCAGACTTTCTGAACTCACTGAACAGAAATTGAATTCTTAATAAACATATTGATTCTGTAAGTTAAATTTCAATTTTTATTATACAAAACTTCACTTGATTTGAATTTAAAGTGGTAAGTGAAATGTCAAATGAGCTGATAATTCAAAATGCTGAAAGAATTATGAAACTTTTGGTGTATTGTGTTTTATTTTTGGTGCCATATTGCCCTGTGTTATGAGGCCATAAACATTGGGAATTTAACTTGATTTCATCTCCCGTTTTTAAATGCTCAGACCTGCTAGCCTGTGGAGAATGGTGATTTTTGTGACATCACCTTGTGGATGTCCCTCCAGAGCCATTTCAGCTGGTGTATTCGAAGTGATGGGATGAATCCATTTTTTTTTTTTTTTTTTTTACAATTGCAGCAAGGTGTTTTTGGTTGTTTCACATTGAATGCTTAAATATGGTGAATGGGTGCGTTGTGGGAGGGTCCATTAACACCAGTTACGATGGCTATTAGGTGCACAATTTTCTCAAGGATGAGATTTTTATGCAGAAGTGGGAGCATTCTGTCTGTGCTCCCTGGAAAGTCTGCAGAAATCCAGCTGAGCACACCGTGTGAAATGAACTTCAAAAAACACTTGGGTCGAAACAAGAAGGATATCCCTTCCATTTGTGTGGCCAGCAGAACTCGAACAAAGTGTGCTGCTTTTTCTAAAAGCATGGAATGGGAATGTTTTGTTTTTTCTGAAGTCAAAGAGATGAAATGTCATTTCTCCCACGGTACCCTAAACTAAGCTGGGAGCTGGTGAATCTCACAGAGAAATCTACAAGTTTATCCATGTGTTTATAAGTGTGACCACAAAGAGTTGGAGAGAAAGCAACAGTGGGTGACAATGGTTCATGGGTTTGTTTGCAGTCTTACCAGGAGAACTGCGGTGTGGAGATGAGAATGGCTTTCTGCCATTTGTGTTATTGATGTGGCAGATGTTTACCAGCTCATTGACTGTGGATGGACAAATGAAAGAATAAAGCAACACACACGTGTTGATGCCTGTTGGATATTTATTGACCATCATGTGGAACTCATACAATTTAGAGGTTTTGAGAGGAGACAGTTGACAGGCTGGAATTGGTGGACACAAATGCAGGGCTCACACAGACAGCTCACACAGACTGCCTTCCCATGTACTGGTCGGTACATGGGAAGGCAGTCCAAAATACACAGCAGCAGTACAGTGATCATCAGGCATAGTCATAGTCGTAACAGGCAGGCAGGAGGTCGAGAACACACAGGCAGGACTAGATAACACGAACTCGAGCTGGAAAGAAGGCACAGGGTGCATCAATCTGGTGAGGAACAGACACAAGCAGTGAGCATATATACTCCCGGGAGCTAATCAGTAAATCCAGGACAGGTGTGCATGAGGAGGACCAGAAACAGGGCATGGCCAGAGACCGAGTGCAAGAAAGCAGCAGACACACCCCCACAAGAAAAGGAACATAAAGAAAAGCATACATGAACAAAGAGAAAAAAGGCAAAGCTAAGCAGAAACAAAGCAGAAAACCAAACCCCCCGTCAGACCCTGACAACAACAACTGTTCACATATGGAGCCGTGTGGAATCGGAGCAGTGCAGACAGCAGGTATTCTACACGGCTGCTGTGTGTGAACACAGGAGAAGTAAAATCAGCTGGATGCAGGTTTCTTTCAGTGTATATCATTACTACTACTTTGTGCTCATTTAATCTCATTTACACATTTTATGGTTTGTTTGTTTTTTTTTTAATACACCATGGGTTACACAGGAAGTGGAGACGGAAACAGGTCGATTGGAAAAATACAAGAATTTGATTTGAAAACTATATTAAAGCCATGTTACATTTGTATACAAAAATCATGCCGGACTGACTGTGAGTACTGGCTAAATCCAAGTGTGAAATGGATTGCAACTGGCTACAGGCTGACCTTCAGGCAACTACAAGTCAGTCCACAAGTTTATGTCACAATTCTGGATCAAAGTGGTGATGGATCTGGCTTGTATTTTTAATATGCACTCTGGCTTATTTTATTTAGATCAGCTATATCAGGGCCCACACATGAAAGACTTGAGATGAAATGATTTGTAATCTGGTAAAAAAAAAAAAAACAATTAAAAAGTGTTGACTGGATTGAGATCTGCCCTTTAAAGAAGATATTAAGGCAATATAACTTAATATATGTAATACAACCTGGTCTCATGGTAAGTCGTGATTCATCAGTATGAAATATACATTAATCTATTGGTTCATGATATTGTGTCGAAAGCGCCTCATTTTCATCACGGCAGCACCGATTCATTCTAATTCATTCCGTAATGGTTGCACAAAATTAAAAGTGAAGGAGGGGGTTGGGGGGAGTTATGGTTACAGTTGGGGGAAGGAGTAGGATTAGGTTATAGTTATATGCTATATAGTTATATAGCATTGGCATATATATAAACCCTGCCTTATTAGAAAAAACTGCACAGAAACAGGAGAAATTGTACCCCAGAGCCTGTTTTACACCACTTGGTATAAACTCTGAACCTCTCATATCTCAGAGGCTAAGCAGTGTGGGTCCTGCTTAGTACTTGGACTGTAGACCTCTTCAGAAGACCAGCAGACTGTGTGCGTTTCTCTGGGTAAAACTGGAGTTATGCCAGTAAGCTACATCTGGTGTAAAACTTGTGGGAATTCCCAATGCAGATCTGTGCTGATCTGCTGGTGGCCTTGAACAAACGGGGGCAGCTGAATGGCAAATAACATCTTTCACCACCCCCACATTTCATTATCTCGAGAGAAAAGAATCCAGCTTGCTCTGATAACTTCTTCATGAGTCTCTCTTTCCCAGCAGTGTGGACGGGGGAATCTCCAAAGTTGATTCACTGCATGACAAGGCACCTTGTCTTTCTGTAGTTCAGTTACTCTGTCTGCATTATAGACATGGGCAGTGACAGTGCCCTTGGGGGGAAATCTGGGTTTTAGTGACTCATTTCTTAATAACACTGAAAATTAGTCCACCTTCATATCAGAGGGAAGGACACCACAAGGAGGAACCACAACCCCAGCTGGTAGAGAGTAATGTGCAGGAAAACATTTTGTTTCCAAAGGATTTGGCAGTTACTTTGCAGGTAGCAAATACTGATTCCCCTCGGGGGACTGGAAGTGGTCCAGGGCCCATCCATTGTGTGTGTCCGACACCATCATCTGCAAGGCTTGAGGTGAGTTTGGGTTCATTATGTGCAGGGGGCTGTGCACACACTCGCCATGACTGCGCTGAGCTGCTACTCCTTGTTCTGTCTGTGGTCTTTGGCTCACAAAGGAAACAGCTTGCATTGGTTTCAATAATTATTGGTGAATGCTCTGGGCCATTAGGGTCTGGGTAGACCAGGGCCAACACAGTTTTTGGCTCAGCATGTGTTCCATCATCCACAAACTTAACATCCATAGCTATATATCCTTTATAAGGATAGTGGGACTTAATGAGACTCCAAATAGCCAAACTAGAAATGGGATGGAGCAGCAAATCTTCCAGTTGCACTGCATAACAACTCAAACATGCTGACAGAGGAGCCATCACCCATGAGTGAAATGGCTGGGTGTCGCTCAATGATTACTTTACTCAGTGAGAGTTCTCACATTCGCCCTTCAGGAAGGAACGTGGCCTTTTTTGCATCTATAGCACTGCACTTGACAGCAGCTGGTATTTTCTTTGCTTTTTGTCTTCACTTTGCTCTTTATTGTTTACTTTATGTCTCTTTAGTGCACAAATTACTTTCTGTGTGACTTTTGTGCAGTCCTCAGGGGCTGCACAATGAGTGGGCAAATGTCCATGATCACCACATCGATAGCAGAAGAAATCATCTCCATCATTGTTCACTCTGGTTTTCCCTTTGTTGCCTGGTCAATCAGGACTATGACTTCTTCCTTTATTCTCTCTGAAATATGTCTTCTATCCCATCACTTTTGGAGGGCGAGTGTTGGAGTTCAGTTCACTTTAGGTGTTTTGTGTCCTTATTTTGTGGTTCTTGTCCACCGTCCTATTTATGTCTCTGTCTTTCGTGCGTGTGGATCTGCCATCTGGGTCTGTGGTCATGAGTATGTGAGCATGCATGTGCATGGGTCTGCCTGTCTTCTTACCTACGTGTGCGTCTCCTTCTGTTGCTCTTGGGTGTAGTGGGAGAATGTGTGTATGACTTGGGCTGTCTGCGAGTGAATAGAACAGAACTTTATTGTCATTGTGGACACAATGAAACTTCATTTTAGTGTGTGGTAATTTTCCAACCCCTCTTATCTCCATCCCCCCATCGCTTATGGTGGCCATGGTCCAGTCTGCCATGCATGGCGCCTGTCAGTCCCCTGGGTCTCGAGGGGCTCTGTCTCTCACCCCTCGCTCACACTGCTTCTGGTGTTACTGTTGTGGGGTACAGATGTGGGCCCGGCAGAGAATCCAAGTCATTAAAAAGATACAAACCTCTCTCTCGGTTACCAAGACCCTACGGTGCTATGGATTTTTCCGCAAGAAGTCGATCCTTGCGGGCTGCCAGACTGCTCCCCATCAAAACAGTAGTGTTTCCATGCCCACTCATGTAGAAATGTTTGAGCAGTCTCTGGACCTGTTGCCAGAGTTGGCCGCAGCTCCGCACAGCAGACAGGGGGTGGTGTGAGTGGCCCATTGCGGCACTTACCGAGCCCGCAGACTCAGTAAGCACTTCAGAGGCAGTGAGAGTGAGGCCTCACGATCTGCCTTACATCCATCTTGATTCTTGTCTCTTTTATGTTTTCCTGAGTGTCGATATGTCAGATGTTTAGACTTTGATACGTTGCTCTGAAACATTGTTCAGCATTCTGTTGAGATGTTAGAAGAACTTTATAAACTGCACGGGAGAGATATTATAAGAAAGAACTGGAGAGAGACAAATGATGAAAAAATAGATTCTTGGAATTTTGCTACTAACGGATATGGCATACTTACTCTGGACTTTACATCTCGCTACAATCTAATATAACTAATCGCAATGATGTATAATTTATGAATAGGTGAAAGTAATTACTTATAAAACAGACTCATAAACGAGGATTTGCAGACTGGGATTCTCTCTTGAGCTGTGGTCAGAACAGAGTACTTCACCATCATGTCTCTGACCTTTTGCTGGGTGGGATTTTGCACTTTGGATTTTCTACGTTTAACTGCCTTGACATCCATGACACTACCTTGTCTGTCATAGCGTATAAAGTTTGATTGATGTACGCAATCTCATCTGGGGACAGCGTCACCGCTTGACACATGTTTGCTATGTTGTGTACACAAGCTACACCGGATGTCCCTCCACTATGCCGGTTTTTTTTTTGGACAGAGATTGGTTATTCTTCCTCCTCCAATGACCTCCTCCGTATCATCAAATGAGACCACGTTTTTAGTTCATAGTTTTCCCTCTCGGAGTCCGCTCATCTGTGCTGATGTTGTGAGAGCCGGCGCTGCCATCTTGGTGCGTCACGTGACCGAAATGTGCTTCGCTGATTTGCCAAATGGAGTTTTTGGCCTCCACTGACAAACGGAAGAGCTTCTGCCGTTGTTGACAACTGACCCGAAGTTTGGATCCACAGTTAAATTTTACTTCCGCATTAGAAACCCGGAAACATGAAAATCCCCCATTGCACTCTGGGCTGGCCGCAGTTCTGTGTGCAACTCCAGTATCACTGGCCTTGGTAATCAAAATTGGCTTATGAGGCAATTATCATCATTTGCAAGTAAATCCTTGCATTCCCTGAATACACGTTCACGTCAGATCAGGTCCTCTAACAACATCAAATCAAATCAAATCAATTTTATTTATATAGCGCCAAATCACAACAAACAGTCGCCCCAAGGCGCTTTATATTGCAAGGCAAAAGCCATACAATAATTACAGAAAAACCCCAACGGTCAAAACGACCCCCTATGAGCAAGCACCTGGCGACAGTGGGAAGGAAAACTCCCTTTTAACAGGAAGAAACCTCCAGCAGAACCAGGCTCAGGGAGCGGCAGGTTTCTGCTGGGACTGGTTGGGGCTGAGGGGAGAGAAACAGGAAAAAGACTTGCTGTGGAAGAGAGCAGAGATCAATCACCAATGATTAAAAGCAGAGTGGTGCATACAGAGCAAAAAGAGGTGAATAAAAAGAAACACTGGGTGCATCATGGGAACCCCCCAGCAGTCTAAGTCTATAGTAGCATAACTAAGGCATGGTTCAGGGTCACCTGATCCAGCACTAACTATAAGCTTGTTCAAAAAGGAAAGTTTTAAGCTTAATCTTAAAAGTAGAGAGGGTGTCTGTCTCCCTAATCCGAATTGGGAGCTGGTTCCACAGGAGAGGAGCCTGAAAGCTGAAGGCTCTGCCTCCCATTCTATTCTTACAAACCCTAGGAATTACAAGTAAGCCTGCAGTCTGAGAGCGAAGCGCTCTATTGGGGTGATATGGTACTATGAGGTCCCTAAGATAAGATGGGACCTGATTATTTAAAACCTTATAAGTAAGAAGAAGAATTTTAAATTCTATTCTGGAATTAACAGGGAGCCAATGAAGAGAAGCCAATATGGGTGAAATATGCTCTCTCCTTCTAGTCCCTGTCAGTACTCTAGTTGCAGCATTTTGAATTAACTGAAGCCTTTTCAGGGAACTTTTAGGACAACCTGATAATAATGAATTACAATAGTCCAGCCTAGAAGAAATAAATGCATGAATTAGCTTTTCAGCATCACTCTGAGACAAGACCTTTCTAATTTTAGAGATATTGCGCAAATGCAAAAAAGCAGTCCTACATATTTGCTTAATATGCGCATTGAAGGACATATCCTGATCAAAAATGACTCCAAGATTTCTCACAGTATTACTGGAGGTCAGGGTAATGCCATCCAGAGTAAGGATCTGGTTAGACGCCATGTTTCTAAGATTTATGGGGCCAGGTACAATAACTTCAGTTTTATCTGAATTAAAAGCAGGAAATTAGAGGTCATCCATGTCTTTATGTCTGAAAGACATTCCTGCAGTTTAACTAATTGGTGTGTGTCCTCTGGCTTCATGGATAGATAAAGCTGGGTACCATCTGCGTAACAATGAAAATTTAAGCAATGCTTTCTAATAATACTGCCTAAGGGAAGCATGTATAAAGTGAATAAAATCGGTCCTAGCACATAACCTTGTGGAACTCCATAATTAACCTTAGTCCGTGAAGAAGACTCCCCATTTACATGAACAAATTGTAATTTATTAGATAAACATGATTCAAACCACTGCAGCGCAGTGCCTTTAATACCTATGGCATGCTCTAATCTCTGTAATAAAATTTTATGGTATCAATGCAGCCATTGTTAGTGCCATTTTATGCATTACTTTGAGCATGCTTTTACATCCATCAGCATAACTGCAAAACACATTGTGTTAAATGTTCATCACTGTGTCTCTGATGTGCACATCACTCTGCTGACTTCTTGTTGTCACACTATTAACAGTTCCCAGTATCACCTCCATATGTCAGAGATGGCACAATCAATCAATCAATCAATCAATTTTTTTTATATAGCGCCAAATCACAACAAACAGTTGCCCCAAGGCGCTTTATATTGTAAGGCAAGGCCATACAATAATTATGTAAAACCCCAACAGTCAAAACAACCCCCTGTGAGCAAGCACTTGGCTACAGTGGGAAGGAAAAACTCCCTTTTAACAGGAAGAAACCTCCAGCAGAACCAGGCTCAGGGAGGGGCAGTCTTCTGCTGGGACTGGTTGGGGCTGAGGGAGAGAACCAGGAAAAAGACATGCTGTGGAGGGGAGCAGAGATCGATCACTAATGATTAAATGCAGAGTGGTGCATACAGAGCAAAAAGAGAAAGAAACAGTGCATCATGGGAACCCCCCAGCAGTCTACGTCTATAGCAGCATAACTAAGGGATGGTTCAGGGTCACCTGATCCAGCCCTAACTATAAGCTTTAGCAAAAAGGAAAGTTTTAAGCCTAATCTTAAAAGTAGAGAGGGTGTCTGTCTCCCTGATCTGAATTGGGAGCTGGTTCCACAGGAGAGGAGCCTGAAAGCTGAAGGCTCTGCCTCCCATTCTACTCTTACAAACCCTAGGAACTACAAGTAAGCCTGCAGTCTGAGAGCGAAGTGCTCTATTGGGGTGATATGGTACTATGAGGTCCCTAAGATAAGATGGGACCTGATTATTCAAAACCTTATAAGTAAGAAGAAGAATTTTAAATTCTATTCTAGAATTAACAGGAAGCCAATGAAGAGAGGCCAATATGGGTGAGATATGCTCTCTCCTTCTAGTCCCCGTCAGTACTCTAGCTGCAGCATTTTGAATTAACTGAAGGCTTTTTAGGGAACTTTTAGGACAACCTGATAATAATGAATTACAATAGTCCAGCCTAGAGGAAATAAATGCATGAATTAGTTTTTCAGCATCACTCTGAGACAAGACCTTTCTGATTTTAGAGATATTGCGTAAATGCAAAAAAGCAGTCCTACATATTTGTTTAATATGCGCTTTGAATGACATATCCTGATAAAAAATGACTCCAAGATTTCTCACAGTATTACTAGAGGTCAGGGTAATGCCATCCAGAGTAAGGATCTGGTTAGACACCATGTTTCTAAGATTTGTGGGGCCAAGTACAATAACTTCAGTTTTATCTGAGTTTAAAAGCAGGAAATTAGAGGTCATCCATGTCTTTATGTCTGTAAGACAATCTGCAGTTTAGCTAATTGTGTGTGTGTCCTCTGGCTTCATGGATAGATAAAGCTGGGTATCATCTGCGTAACAATGAAAATTTAAGCAATACCGTCTAATAATACTGCCTAAGGGAAGCATGTATAAAGTGAATAAAATTGGTCCTAGCACAGAACCTTGTGGAACTCCATAATTAACTTTAGTCTGTGAAGAAGATTCCCCATTTACATGAACAAATTGTAATCTATTAGACAAATATGATTCAAACCACCGCAGCGCAGTGCCTTTAATACCTATGGCATGCTCTAATCTCTGTAATAAAATTTTATGGTATCAATGCAGCCATTGTTAGTGCCATTTTATGCATTACTTTGAGCATGCTTTTACATCCATCAGCATAACTGCAAAACACATTGTGTTAAATGTTCATCACTGTGTCTCTGATGTGCACATCACTCTGCTGACTTCTTGTTGTCACACTATTAACAGTTCCCAGTATCACCTCCATATGTCAGAGATGGCACAATCAATCAATCAATCAGTCAATTTTTTTTATATAGCGCCAAATCACAACAAACAGTTGCCCCAAGGCGCTTTATATTGTAAGGCAAGGCCATACAATAATTATGTAAAACCCCAACAGTCAAAACAACCCCCTGTGAGCAAGCACTTGGCTACAGTGGGAAGGAAAAACTCCCTTTTAACAGGAAGAAACCTCCAGCAGAACCAGGCTCAGGGAGGGGCAGTCTTCTGCTGGGACTGGTTGGGGCTGAGGGAGAGAACCAGGAAAAAGACATGCTGTGGAGGGGAGCAGAGATCGATCACTAATGATTAAATGCAGAGTGGTGCATACAGAGCAAAAAGAGAAAGAAACAGTGCATCATGGGAACCCCCCAGCAGTCTACGTCTATAGCAGCATAACTAAGGGATGGTTCAGGGTCACCTGATCCAGCCCTAACTATAAGCTTTAGCAAAAAGGAAAGTTTTAAGCCTAATCTTAAAAGTAGAGAGGGTGTCTGTCTCCCTGATCTGAATTGGGAGCTGGTTCCACAGGAGAGGAGCCTGAAAGCTGAAGGCTCTGCCTCCCATTCTACTCTTACAAACCCTAGGAACTACAAGTAAGCCTGCAGTCTGAGAGCGAAGTGCTCTATTGGGGTGATATGGTACTATGAGGTCCCTAAGATAAGATGGGACCTGATTATTCAAAACCTTATAAGTAAGAAGAAGAATTTTAAATTCTATTCTAGAATTAACAGGAAGCCAATGAAGAGAGGCCAATATGGGTGAGATATGCTCTCTCCTTCTAGTCCCCGTCAGTACTCTAGCTGCAGCATTTTGAATTAACTGAAGGCTTTTTAGGGAACTTTTAGGACAACCTGATAATAATGAATTACAATAGTCCAGCCTAGAGGAAATAAATGCATGAATTAGTTTTTCAGCATCACTCTGAGACAAGACCTTTCTGATTTTAGAGATATTGCGTAAATGCAAAAAAGCAGTCCTACATATTTGTTTAATATGCGCTTTGAATGACATATCCTGATCAAAAATGACTCCAAGATTTCTCACAGTATTACTAGAGGTCAGGGTAATGCCATCCAGAGTAAGGATCTGGTTAGACACCATGTTTCTAAGATTTGTGGGGCCAAGTACAATAACTTCAGATTTATCTGAGTTTAAAAGCAGGAAATTAGAGGTCATCCATGTCTTTATGTCTGTAAGACAATCCTGCAGTTTAGCTAATTGGTGTGTGTCCTCTGGCTTCATGGATAGATAAAGCTGGGTATCATCTGCGTAACAATGAAAATTTAAGCAATACCGTCTAATAATACTGCCTAAGGGAAGCATGTATAAAGTGAATAAAATTGGTCCTAGCACAGAACCTTGTGGAACTCCATAATTAACTTTAGTCTGTGAAGAAGATTCCCCATTTACATGAACAAATTGTAATCTATTAGACAAATATGATTCAAACCACCGCAGCGCAGTGCCTTTAATACCTATGGCATGCTCTAATCTCTGTAATAAAATTTTATGGTCAACAGTATCAAAAGCAGCACTGAGGTCTAACAGAACAAGCACAGAGATGAGTCCACTGTCCGAGGCCATAAGAAGATCATTTGTAACCTTCACTAATGCTGTTTCTGTACTATGATGAATTCTAAAACCTGACTGAAACTCTTCAAATAGACCATTCCTCTGCAGATGATCAGTTAGCTGTTTTACAACTACCCTTTCAAGAATTTTTGAGAGAAAAGGAAGGTTGGAGATTGGCCTATAATTAGCTAAGATAGCTGGGTCAAGTGATGGCTTTTTAAGTAATGGTTTAATTACTGCCACCTTAAAAACCTGTGGTACATAGCCAACTAACAAAGATAGATTGATCATATTTAAGATCGAAGCATTAAATAATGGTAGGGCTTCCTTGAGCAGCCTGGTAGGAATGGGGTCTAATAAACATGTTGATGGTTTGGATGAAGTAACTAATGAAAATAACTCAGACAGAACAATCTGAGAGAAAGAGTCTAACCAAATACCGGCATCACTGAAAGCAGCCAAAGATAACGATACGTCTTTGGGATGGTTCTGAGTAATTTTTTCTCTAATAGTTAAAATTTTGTTAGCAAAGAAAGTCATGAAGTCATTACTAGTTAAAGTTAATGGAATACTCAGCTCAATAGAGCTCTGACTCTTTGTCAGCCTGGCTACAGTGCTGAAAAGAAACCTGGGGTTGTTCTTATTTTCTTCAATTAGTGATGAATAGAAAGATGTCCTAGCTTTACGGAGGGCTTTTTTATAGAGCAACAGACTCTTTTTCCAGGCTAAGTGAAGATCTTCTAAATTAGTGAGACGCCATTTCCTCTCCAACTTACGGGTTATCTGCTTTAAGCTACGAGTTTGTGAGTTATACCACGGAGTCAGGCACTTCTGATTTAAAGCTCTCTTTTTTAGAGGAGCTACAGCATCCAAAGTTGTCTTCAATGAGGATGTAAAACTATTGACGAGATACTCTATCTCACTTACAGAGTTTAGGTAGCTACTCTGCACTGTGTTGGTATATGGCATTAGAGAACATAAAGAAGGAATCATATCCTTAAACCTAGTTACAGCGCTTTCTGAAAGACTTCTAGTGTAATGAAACTTATTCCCCACTGCTGGGTAGTCCATCAGAGTAAATGTAAATGTTATTAAGAAATGATCAGACAGAAGGGAGTTTTCAGGGAATACTGTTAAGTCTTCTATTTCCATACCATAAGTCAGAACAAGATCTAAGATATGATTAAAGTGGTGGGTGGACTCATTTACTTTTTGAGCAAAGCCAATAGAGTCTAATAATAGATTAAATGCAGTGTTGAGGCTGTCATTCTCAGCATCTGTGTGGATGTTAAAATCGCCCACTATAATTATCTTATCTGAGCTAAGCACTAAGTCAGACAAAAGGTCTGAAAATTCACAGAGAAACTCACAGTAACGACCAGGTGGACGATAGATAATAACAAATAAAACTGGTTTTTCGGACTTCCAATTTGGATGGACAAGACTAAGAGTCAAGCTTTAAAATGAATTAAAGCTCTGTCTGGGTTTTTGATTAATTAATAAGCTGGAATGGAAGATTGCTGCTAATCCTCCGCCCCGGCCCGTGCTACAAGCATTCTGACAGTTAGTGTGACTCGGGGGTGTTGACTCATTTAAACTAACATATTCATCCTGCTGTAACCAGGTTTCTATAAGGCAGAATAAATCAATATGTTGATCAATTATTATATCATTTACCAACAGGGACTTAGAAGAGAGAGACCTAATGTTTAATAGACCACATTTAACTGTTTTAGTCTGTGGTGCAGTTGAAGGTGCTATATTATTTTTTCTTTTTGAATTTTTATGCTTAAATAGATTTTTGCTGGTTATTGGTAGTCTGGGAGCAGGCACCGTCTCTACGGGGATGGGGTAATGAGGGGATGGCAGGGGGAGAGAAGCTGCAGAGAGGTGTGTAAGACTACAACTCTGCTTCCTGGTCCCAACCCTGGATAGTCACGGTTTGGAGGATTTAAGAAAATTGGCCAGATTTCTAGAAATGAGAGCTGCTCCATCCAAAGTGGGATGGATGCCGTCTCTCCTAACAAGACCAGGTTTTCCCCAGAAGCTTTGCTGTAGAAGCGTATCTACACCAGTCATGATTTTTGCATGATGCAGTGTACATTTCTACCGTCATTTCACTTTTGATACATCTGAATGCAAGCATGTAGATGGGCATATGCCCCATTTTTTGCATATGCACGCTTTGCATGTGAGGGCCCTGAAACATGGCATATGCCAAAACCCAGAAACTGGTGTTAGCACAAAAATATCCAGAAGTATCAAAGTGTGCTTAGGCATGGATCCACGCACATTCTGTTTGTGTTGTGAGTTTGCTTGTGAGTTTGTGTTGGGAATGACATGCATACATGCAGGGATCATTTATTTATAGGACCCCTGTCACACAGAATACACATGAAATGGTAAAAGCGTTAGTGGGACTGTGTGTGTGAGGCAAGACATAGGAAATATTTTCATTCCATCAATGTTCAAATCATATGTAATGCACAAATGCGCATCAGGCTGGAGGCTGGCACTGTGCTGGATGGCTGATTGGTGGTTAAATCGTTTATCTGTATAATTGTTCTGAACAAAAAACAGCACTGGCACATTTGGGCATGTGCACATTCAAATGTGTTTTTTGTTGTTATTATTACCAATATGTTTTATTTTTTTGATGGTGAAAATACTAGAGAGCTTCTTAACAAGTGCTACTCTGAGCTCAGCATTTACACACATGAACGCACTCATTTAATTTTTGTTTTATATTGCGGTGAGCTACATGGGAAAATGGCTACCAAGGCAAAGCTTTCGTTGTTTTTGCACGTTGTCTCTAAACGTTCTTTAATTTTTACACCTAACAACACAAAGATAATGGCAGAAGTCATCAAACAGGCTACACCTCACAGTTATGGTCACTAGAGCACAACACAACCAAACTATTTGAATGAATTGGCATATTCAGATGGACATGTGGCCAGGGAGATGTTTGGCGTGTGTGCACATGTGCTAAATTCCACTTGATTGGGATGTACAAACTGGACATGAGTGGATCCATGCACACTTTGATTCAGTTTCAGTCGGAAATTGACGCATGTTTCAGCCCTCTCCTGTTTCAGCCAGTCAGTTCTTTTTATATAACTGCTGAGTGGATCCTTGTCGTTTGATTGGTGCTTTGTATGTCACATGACATGGATTAATTCATCCCATTTCTGTTGGATTGCATTTAAAGTGTGGCTTGGTTCCATTTAGAGTGCAGATTTGGTTGCATACATGATGTGAGTTTTGGCTGGACTGAGGAACGACAGTTTTTTTTTATGTAAGTCTGAAGTCAGTGCACAGCATCACTGGACTACATGTTACAATTTGGACTTTAGCAGCAGTGGAACACCAAAATGTGTGTTTTCTGTTGTTTATAAATTAATAAAATATCAAATATCAAATGACAAGGATTTATTTTAGCGGTTATATAAAATGAATTGTCAGGTTCACCCTGTAATAGAAATCACAGTCAACCTGATTACAAAGAAACACACCAGGAGTCACTGCTTCTCTTTTACTTGTGAGGAGAGTGTTGCTCACGAGGAGAGAGAGAGTATCACTCGAGCATCAAATTCCTTCCTTCCTTCTCTCTCTCTTGAGTGACTCCTCCTGCTTTTTATTTACTCAAGCAAACAAGGGTGCAGGTGGTTACAGAAAGGATGACGGAATGAATGATCAGGAACTGTCATGGGAACTAGGACAGTTAGAATCTTTAGTTAAGTGTCAATATCAGCAAAATAAGATTAACAGATACCTTTCAAGTTTTATTTGGTTGGCTGCTTGCTCTGTCATTAGAAGCCAATTATTATCTTTACCACTAATCCCGGTCTCAATGTCAAACAGATCATCAACTTCCAGGTCTGTGGAATTAAGTACTAATACTTTAACTCTATTGTGGGCCCCTACCAGTCTCCTAAAGGTGGTGCTGGTTGCCTCATCCTGACAGGTTATTATCCTTTGTTTTGGGTCATCTCCTGCTGCGTAGGCAGGCATTAAGGAACATACATAGCAATTGGTCAAGTTAGTTTCATTGGCTAGGAATTCAGCATATTTGTACCACATATTCATCTGATATGGATTACGTGGTGTATCGAACATTCATTCAAAACCTTGTGGGCTCAACTGTCTTTTGTTTAGTTTGTCACTTTGTTGATTCTCACAACACCAGAAAACAGAAGTCATAATTACTGTCACAGTTACCAGTGTTACCAACAGGGTGCAGGGCTTGCACCCTATTCTTGCAGCGAAGGTTTTGATGAAATTCATGTTGACGGTTTTCTCTTTTTTCTCCTTTTCTTTTTGACAGTTCAGCAATTCAGTTCAGCAGTTCTGGGGTTTGGGGTTATGTTACTTATGTCAGTATGTGCATATATGCTGCAATTGTACTTCAGCTAAAAATGTACTGTTCCTGTTCTTTATCTCATCTGCTTCAGATCCTTGTTTCAACTCCTTGGGATGGTTAGGCCTGTCATCTTTAGTTGGTCTCCCTGGTGGTTGCCTCTGGGCTGTTGCACCGCCGGAGGACAGATATGTTTCAAGCCATTAATGGGCCTATACAGGCCGTCAGCTGACACCCTACACAACACTGTCCCCTTTGGTGGTTTACTCAAGGTCTTTCAGGTATCTCTGTTTCTAGCAGTGTGACAGATGGATCCAGGAGGAGCGCTCAGCAATCTTGACAGCAGTTGGTGTGGTCAGCAGCACATGGAATGGGCCTTCCCACTTTGGTGATGACTAATGATTTTGCTTGATGACCTTTATCAATACCTAATCTCCCACCTGGATGGAGGTCTCCTGTTTCTGTATAGGGAGAGAGGATTCTGACATTTGTTAGAGTGTATCATATCCTTATCATTGAAAACACTCCTCATATAATCCACCAGGTTCTGCTCTTCTGCATCTGGTCCTTTAACAATTTGTAGGTCCAGCAGTCTGTATGGTCTACCATACAATATCTCAAAAGGTGTTAAACCACTTTCTGCCCCTGGAGTTATGTGCATGTAGAGTTTGACTAAATCTAAACAGTAAACCCAATTTTTTTTTCCTTTTTCTTCCATGCATTTCTTTAATTTGCTTTTTACTGTGCCATTAGGTCTTTCTACCAATCCTGCACTTTGTGGGTGATAAGCGCAGTGTGTTTTCATATTTATTTTTAGGTGCTCTGACATATTTTGTATTACTTTATTTACAGAATGTGTGCCATTGTCACTGAATATTATTTCTTGTATTCTGTGTCTTGGAATAATGTCTCTGCATAATATTTTTGCTCCTGTTAGCGCATCTGCTTGTTTACCTGGATATACTTCTACCCAATTAGAATATGCATCAGTAATCACCAGGCAATATTTCTTTCCCTCACACCGTGTCAATGCAATAAAATCCATGTGTATACTTTGGAATGGGTATTGTGGCAGTGGGAATTTCCTATTGCCTTGGGGATTATGTTTGGCACAAATTAGGCATGCTCTACAATTTTTTTTTGAACAGTTAGTAAATCCATAGGTGTGTTGTTGTACTATCCTCACCATCCCTCCTGTTGAGGCACAGCAAGGTCCATGGCTCAAAATAGTTGCCCATTTAAACAAGCTTTTAGGTAATACTGGTTTGTCTAAAGTCACATGTAAATTTGATCTCTAAGCGTAGCACCTCATTTTTTCCATAGTGCTTTTTCATTTTCATGAGCATTATTTTGCATGTCTCTAAGGACATCTTCGTGTTGGGAAAGTGTAAGTTCACGGACCCACAACAGGGGGTGCAAATGAACGGACAATGGAATAGGTCAAATAACAACACTTTACTGTTGCGAACGTGCACAACAAATACAACAAATTACAACAATGGACAAAATTCAATTCACAAAGGTGTCGTGTGGGCAGGCTCGAAGATAGGAGACGTCTCTCCAAAGTAGAACCAGAACCACACGGTTTCCTCCGCCACAGGACCCCGGGAATACTGGAGCCGCCAAGTCCCGAACTCCCAGGTGGCCACTGCCTCCGCGTGTCGGACCTGGTACTGCTGGCGAGGAACAAGAACACAATTAAACGTGGGCGCGTTTGCACCCAGCAACCTGCACGGCAGGGAAGCTACCTCCACCTCTCGTTGGAGAAAAAAGTCTGCAATCACTCACAAAAATCACAAAGGTTACTGTCAAGCAGTCAGCTGAGATTATTACCTTCCAGGTAGAACGATATCTCGGCAAAGAGGTGGAGACGTCGTCCTGCTGATATACTCCTGCCGATCAGATGATTGGTAACAGCTGTTGCCGGTGATGCGTGACAGCTGTCACCCTGGCTGCTCCTGTGAGGCGGCTGCGCCCTCTGGTGCCAGGAGCCCGCACTCCAGACAGGGCGCCCTCTGGTGGTGGGCCAGCAGTACCTCCTCTTCTGGCGGCCCACACAACACTTCCCTTATGATTCGGTCTGTGAGCTGGAATAGTAACCCTCTTTCCTGTCATTAATTTGCATGCTTCAGTCAATGGCACTTTTAAGCAGATTCATCTTTCATTTCTAAGATTCCATTCTACTGAAATACTTTATTCAGGACACAAAAAAACAGCCCATAGGACAAAAGAAAGATAAATATGAGACAAAATAAATGCAACAAAATAAAAGTAAAACTTTCAGAAATCCAAAGTAATAAAAATTTTAAATTTTCAATCAGGACTGAAATATATACAAACAATATATAACATCTGTGATATTATATATTGTATTTTTCCCTACTATTTCATAAACATGATTTTTTTCAATCTAAAATCATTTGTTAATCCTGCAGTATCACAGTATCAGTTTCTACCCCCAGGTGTCAGCCTTTAACAGTTTGTAATGTCAATATTATTCAGAATCCCAAATAAAGAGACTCAGCAATATTGAATTGAGCTGCACAAAGTTTATCTCTTATAAAAGCTAGAGCAGTGCTCATTAGCGCACATAAATGTAACAAATTACAGCTGTTAATGCAGGACCGGGGACCCATTAAGCAAGGTACTGAACACAGAGGAGCACCGACACATCAAACTGCTCCACTGACCCAGTTTGTCAAACTGCTCCAGCTCGTTGCTCGACTATCTGTCCTGCCATACTGACGCTTGTCAAAGCAGCTGAAACAGACACAGCTAAACCGGAAGGTGAACTATGTGGGTTTCAAATTATGAATGATGGTATAATGATGTGGCCCTGAGATAAATCGTGCAACAACTGTGATACTAAAAGTCATAGTTTAAGCAAAATGAATACAAGAAGCCAGAAAGTGTAAACATTCATTTTCCCAATATTTTCATAATTTGAAATAATAGCAAGGAAATGAAAATGAGAAAATAACAATCTATTTTGAAACATCAGTCAAGTGCTCAACTTTCATTTTAGCTCATTTATAAAAGCTGCACTACCAGGTTGTGACAGTGGGCTGTCAAAAGTTTCTGACTACAAGACAGAACATTTCTAAAGTGTTGCGAAACATTTGAAAACAGCTTTTATAAAAACAATTTGTGTAGATTCCCCATAATCCTATGTTTACTGTTTTGTGAAGTCTTTACCGGACATTGTACAGTGCATCCAGAAAGTATTCACAGCACTGAACATTTCCTGCAATTTATGTTGCAGACTAGTCTAAAATTACAGAACCTGGGAGAGGTCACATAAAGTGAATTTTTTTTGGTCATGATAATTTGTGCACGTGTTTTCTTTTAATTGAGCCCTCGAATGAATAAAATGTGCTCTCAAATGAATAAAAAGTCCGCACGTTTTCCTGGACCTGATAATTTGCGCACGTTTTCTGGCCGTGATAAAATGTGTTTAATTGAGCCCTCGAATTAATAAAATATGTGCACGTTTTCCTTTAATCAAGCCCTCGATTTAATAAAATGTGTGCACGTTTTCCTTTAATCGAGCCCTCGAATTAATAAAATGTGGACACGTTTTCTTTTAATTGAGCCCTCGAATTAATAAAATGAGCGCACGTTTTCCTTTTATTCAAAATTAACTCCATAATATGACGTAAATTGTCATCGTCATGACGGGGAGACGCTTCACCCTCAGCATCCTTTTTAATATGCTTAAACTCCAGTTGATGCCATGCTGGGTAGCTTGTTCTCTATAAGTCCTTTTGCGCCCAAACCATGATGATATACCCTAACCAGATCCATTTCCAATGGGGAAATGCAGTGGTGGGCACAGATAACCAAAAGATTTACTTCGATAACAAATAATCAGATACCTGAAAAGTTATCTTTGATAAAAATAAAATGATAAACCAGCCAAAAATGTATCAGAAGTTACAGATAACCGATAAATTCCAGCATTGTCTCTGGTATAGTTGCAACTACTAACAAGCTGATATTGAGCTTTAACACCGCGATCGCTTCTGGAAGCATCAAAAGCGACAACAGAGAATCAGCACTTCTGTCTTTCAGCATCCTGCCCCCTTCTGGAAGCTCCAGTTTACTACATGGCTTCCTTCACAGATGCAACTGAGAAAAGCCAGAGAGCTCATCTTTAACCAATCACAGTGCTGCAGTCAGGTCGAGGCCTTGGAAAATAAAGCCCTCCTGAGTTATGGTTTGGTGTATAAATAAAATGAATACTGATAGAATCAGTGATGCGTTACTCTAATCTGACCACTTTTTTTAGTAACGAGTAATCTCACGTGTTAATCTTTCCAAATCAGTAATCAGATTAAAGTTACTTCTCCATGTCACTGTGCGTTACTATTATTTTTCATTGTGGGTCGACAGCAGCAATAAACTTGGTCCGTGGGCAGGAGGTCGGGGTTCGACTGAACTGCCCACTTTAAGCGAGCTGTGAGCTTTTCATCCGCGGTTTTTTTGCAGCTGCTCGACTCGTCGTCTCCTCTTAAAGCGCGGTGATCAGCACACCTGCACTGAGCTTTACAAAGACATTTTTATACTTTTTTTCCTCCTTTATTTAGAATTCTCAGCTGAGCCACTCTGTATCTGCACGTTAAAACAGCTGATCCTCCGCGACGCGTCAACAACTAACACTATTTTCCACTCAAATGCACCTAAACTCTCTTTCTGAGGACCACATGATGTGAAAACACAATAAAACTTTCTTACCTGTAAATCTGGTCACGTTTTCTGCATAAATAAATGTTATCCATTCTTTGTGCTCAAACGCCAAAGTAGGGGCGAATCCAGATGGAATGGGGGCGTGGGGCAAGGATGTGCCCCCCTCCCCCACAACACCCCTAGATTAAAGGTCCAGTTTTGAAGCCTTTTTTTACTACTAATACTAACTACTAATACTACTTAAAATAATATTAATTTCGACAAGTAAAATATTTAGAGAGAATTTAAATGTTAGAAAAATGCTAGAATGAATTTAATAGTTACATTTATAAACAATGTAGGTTCGAAATTGCAAGTTTTACTGTTACAGTGCTGTCAACAGTTAAATATGAGGTCAAGAAAGAGGTCTTTATTTTACTTTTTATAAAACAAGTATTTATTTTCATTGAAGTCAAGAAAGGGTGACTATAAAGTAAGTTTTGGCAAAACAGGTATCATTGTCATGTTGAGGTGGCAGAGGGTTGTTGTCGGCAGCTGGGAAAAGTAACTAAAAAAGTAACTAGTAATCTAACTTAGTTACTTTTACAATTGAGTAATCAGTAAAGTAACTAAGTTACTTTTTCAAGGAGTAATCAGTAATCAGTAATTGGATTACTTTTTCAAAGTAACTGTGGCAACACTGGATAGAATAACTCAATGTCAATTCTGTCATTTGTGCAAAGTTAAGTTATAACATATATCTTTTAATGTTGAATAATGCACTAATTCTGAAGTTTTGTAACAAACACAGACAGATGGCGTTCTGAGTAAAATGTGCCACTGATTGGTTGATTAATTCTATGTAAACCAACACGTTAATGTGAGGTGTGTCATGTGTTGGCGTTTACAGATAAATGTGCTTTTATAAAATATGCCATTTTTTAGTTGTAAAAAAAAAAAAAAAAGCCAAGTTGTAATTAGATAACCATCTGATATAACCGGTGTCAAAATAAATAGGACACTGCCAACTACTGGTGCCAGTGCGAGTTTTGGCACTTTTCCAGCTGATTTTTCATTTGTGTGAGAATTTTTTATTTGTGTGAGTTTCAGGTTAATCACGCGTCCTGCATTGTTTAATATACATGGAGCGAGCTGAGTTTAACATCTCGTGACCACCTCCTGATCGCTGATTGTATGGTCAGATGAAAATCAAACCTGTTTGATATTCTTGTGCCTGTGCAAACACCGCAGACCTATCTTGTAATGTTTTTTGTTTGTTTGTTTTTTTTGTTTGTTTTTTAACTTTGATGTCTCCCATCAAGAGTTTTTGTAAATTAAGTTTGGGAAAAAAAGCTTCTGATTACATTTTGCTTCTGGAAACACGAGTCTGACGTGTGGTTTTTGAACGTACAGTGTGCGTGAGAACATAAATCGGGTGCTCTGAACTTTTAAACCATGTGGTTCTGTGTTACAGTGTCTGCCCAGCTTCAGTCTGAGCACTGCCATGAACACTACTGGCCAGTAGATGGCAGTAGAGACCTTGAAAACTTGCCAAAACAAAATTCCATATAATCTGTGTTGCTTCTTGCTATGTTTAAAATGCATGGAATTTAATAAAAGCAAACACAAAAACGTTTATAAACCCAGAGAATATATTCACGTGAGTTTTAAGCACTAGAGTTTAATTCTGTTGTCCTGATCACAGTGTCTCAAATGCATTTCTCCTGTCGTGAATGTACTGAGATTACTGTACTGAGATTACCCTATCACCCATAATGCACTGCTGGGCAAAGCATGCCCACACTAAAACCATAAAAATTAGCACATTACTTTAAAACTAAAACATATATCTGATATTTTTACTTTATAAAACTTCAGAACTGAAATAAGTTTGGTTAAAATTTGAACCATAAGGTAAAAATGTATGCCTCTGGATGACTTCGGTGATATTGGCCACGTATCAGTATGGTGTCAAAAGAAATGTTTTTTTTTTTTGTTTTTTGTTTTTTTTGGTGACCCGTTTTCCTTTGCCTACAGAGGATAGACCAGTTTTTTATAGAAACAGCTCTTTTCTGTTTACAGAGGGTTGAACTGCACGTGTTCACCTTTGGTTACCACGTTAACGGGCTACAAATTATTGGACAAAAATTCATGGGAAAATAATTAGTCCGATAATGGTTTTCAAAGTTATCTGAAAAGATAATCCGATAATGAAAACTTTATCTTTGCTAATTATTGGATTATTGGAAGTGTGCCCACCACTGGGGAAATGTATTACACTGTCTCCTGGTTTGTTGACTAATAGCTAACATTTATGTGTCTCGACAATATTGAATGCATGTTTTACAAATTGTGGCCACATTTAAGTAGATTGTGCCTTTGTTTTACTCAAATGATGCTTAAAACGTGCGCACAGTATAATAAAACATGCACACAATATAACAAAACGTGCACACAATACAACAAAACGAGTGCACAGTATAAAATGTGTGCACAATATAACAAAACATGCGCACAATATAATAAAATGAGCGCACAATATAATAAAATGTGCACACAATATAACAAAACATGCGCACATTCTCTCCACATGCAAAACATTTTGCGATGACACTTCCAGGGCTCCGTATAAAATGGATGAAGTTCATTTTTTTTCTTTAGTTTTGAAAACTTAACTTAAAAAAAAATACATGTATGTTTCCTTCACTTTTTCACAGAATCAGCTGCTTTTATTTTTATTTTTACCAAAAGGGCATTTGTGG
This sequence comes from Thalassophryne amazonica, assembly GCF_902500255.1. NCBI lineage: Eukaryota > Metazoa > Chordata > Actinopteri > Batrachoidiformes > Batrachoididae > Thalassophryne > Thalassophryne amazonica. The sequence goes on along the minus strand of NC_047114.1, from coordinate 19,691,221 downwards.
AATCAGGAGTCAATTTTCCGTCAAAGTCTAATTTATTTCTCCAAATTTTCAAATGTCGGTTTGAACCAGGATATTTTGCTGCCATATATTTATAATCTTTCCTGGCATTTTTATTTTCCTCCTCTTTCTCCTTATTACAACATGAACAACAATTTCCCATGATTACAATTTCTAACAAAATCTTAAGCTTTCTCTTAAAATCACACTTGATAATATTTTGGTGATTTTCTCGTATATAGTGTTGCTGTCAGTATTGCTCATGTTCGGTAACACACACGCACACAACAAAGACAAAGACACAGCCGCGGCACATTCACACCAGTTGTCTTTTTTCAGTATTTCTCGTGGACAATACTTACTTCCATATACGAGGTCTGTTAGAAAAGAATCCGACCTTTTTATTTTTTGCAACAACTACACTCAACAAAAATATAAACGCAACACTTTTGGTTTTGCTCCCATTTTGTATGAGATGAACTCAAAGATCTAAAACTTTTTCCACATACACAGTTTCACCATTTCCTTCAAATATTGTTCACAAACCAGTCTAAATCTGTGATAGTGAGCACTTCTCCTTTGCTGAGATAATCCATCCCACCTCACAGGTGTGCCATACCAAGATGCTGATTAGACACCATGATTAGTGCACAGGTGTGCTTTAGACTGCCCACAATAAAAGGCCACTCTGAAAGGTGCAGTTTTGTTTTATTGGGGGGGGGATACCAGTCAGTATCTGGTGTGACCACCATTTGCCTCATGCAGTGCAACACATCTCCTTCGCATAGAGTTGATCAGGTTGTCAATTGTGGCCTGTGGAATGTTGGTCCACTCCTCTTCAATGGCTGTGCGAAGTTGCTGGATATTGGCAGGAACTGGTACACGCTGTCGTATACGCCGGTCCAGAGCATCCCAAACATGCTCAATGGGTGACATGTCCGGTGAGTATGCCGGCCATGCAAGAACTGGGACATTTTCAGCTTCCAAGAATTGTGTACAGATCCTTGCAACATGGGGCCGTGCATTATCCTGCTGCAACATGAGGTGATGTTCTTGGATGTACTGTATGGCACAACAATGGGCCTCAGGATCTCGTCACGGTATCGCTGTGTATTCAAAATGCCATCAATAAAATGCACCTGTGTTCTTCGTCCATAACAGACGCCTGCCCATACCATAACCCCACCGCTACCATGGGCCACTCAATCCACAACATTGACATCAGAAAACCGCTCACCCACACGACGGCACACACGCTGTCTGCCATCTGCCCTGAACAGTGTGAACTGGGATTCATCCGTGAAGAGAACACCTCTCCAACGTGCCAAATGCCAGCGAATGTGAGCATTTGCCCACGACGAACTGGAGTCAGGTCGAGACCCCGATGAGGATGACGAGCATGCAGATGAGCTTCCCTGAGACGGTTTCTGACAGTTTGTGCAGAAATTCTTTGGTTATGCAAACCGATTGTTTCAGCAGCTGTCCGAGTGGCTGTTCTCAGACGATCTTGGAGGTGAACATGCTGGATGTGGAGGTCCTGGGCTGGTGTGGTTACACGTGGTCTGCGGTTGTGAGGCTGGTTGGATGTACTGCCAATTCTCTGAAACACCTTTGGAGACGGCTTATGGTAGAGAAATGAACATTCAATACACGAGCAACAGCTCTGGTTGACATTCCTGCTGTCAGCATGCCAATTGCACGCTCCCTCAAATCTTGCGACATCTGTGGCATTGTGCTGTGTGATAAAACTGCACCTTTCAGAGTGTCCTTTTATTGTGGGCAGTCTAAGGCACACCTGTGCACTAATCATGGTGTCTAATCAGCATCTTGATATGGCACACCTGTGAGGTGGGATGGATTATCTCAGCAAAGGAGAAGTGCTCACTATCACAGATTTAGACTGGTTTGTGAACAATATTTGAGGGAAATGGTGATATTGTGTATGTGGAAAAAGTTTTAGATCTTTGAGTTCATCTCATACAAAATGGGAGCAAAACCAAAAGTGTTGCGTTTATATTTTTGTTGAGTGTATACGGATTTGAATCATGTGCGCTTTTTGCTTTTTGTTGTGTGCCATGCGGCTCCGTCCCGACGCGCAAATTCCTCTGCACGTCTTTTCATGCTGAAAAAGTGCTGATGTCAAACTCTTCTGCCATTTCTCTGGTAGTCAGACGACGTCCCGGATCAACAAAGTGTTCACTTTGGAAATGAACGGCACATTCCACTGTTACAGGAGTTTTTCGGCATGAAAAGACGTGCGGAGGAATTCGCGCATCGGGATGGAGCCGCATGGCACACAACAAAAGGCAACGCTGTGATGAAGCCTCCCAGGACATGTTGTGGCATGTCCAGCTCGTCCACAATGTCTCGGATAGTCACACGACTGAAAAGACACCGAAAGTCGTCTGAATCTTCCGAATGGTGCAAGAGCTGGGCATGTTAGGGCATGTCCTGTGAGACCAACACGGAGGTGCTTTTGTCCCGCGCCATGAGCGGCTCCGTGGCGAATTCCTTCACTCCTCTTTCCATTACAAAAACTCCTGTAACAGTGGAATGTACCGAAAAAGTGCTATGTCCAGCTGTCTTGCCATTTCTCTGGTACTCAGACGACGTCCCGGATCAACAAAGCGTTCACTTTGGAAATGATCTGGTTGTTTCAGCCTGTCGATCGCTGCTCGTTGCATGGCGCGCCCTGTGCCGCTGTGGGCTGTCTTTAATCTGGTTGTAATGCTCTTTAATCTGTGTGATCCCCATAAGATCTTCACCGAAAGCCATCTGAATTTTCCAAATGGTTTCCACCTGGCTGTCTCTCACAGTTTCTGAAAACATTTTGATGAAGCAAAGCAGCAGTCAATCAGCCAATTTCCTGACAATGAAAATCCGCCAAGGAGGCTGGACCACTCCTCCCACAAGGGAGCTCACAGGCGAATGACGCAACCGACAGGCATAAACTCACGCATGCGCACGAAGGTTCAAGCTTGGCTGATGCAAGCGCACATGATTCAAATCCATATAATTTTTGCAAAAAATAAAAAGGTCAGATTCTTTTCTAACAGACCTTGTACTTCATTTTCCCTTCTTTTGGTTCTTTTCCCCATAATTTAGCCGTCCGTGGTTGTATTTCCTAGGGAAATCTAAACGGACGGATTGCTGTCATTTTACTGATTAAAGATCAGTCAAACTGAAAAGTTGTCACCACTTCAACCTCAGGAGGTGGGTGAACTTTGCCTGGAGCCTCTTTTCAGTTTCGTTTTCTTTTAATCAGGTGTCATGTAACATTCACACATAAATTATTTACAACAATTATTTACAATGATCATTTTCAGCCGTCTGAATCAACCGAATGGTTTCCACCTGGCTGTCGCCCAGTTTCTGGCAAAATTTGATGCGGCACCGCTCCAGTCGTTCCGTCTTTTTCCTTGAAATGAAAATCCGCCGAGCGCACTGCACACATCCCACACAAAGGCTGCTTACCAGAAAATGATGCAATCGACAGGCGTGAAAAAGTTCACGCATGTGCACGAAGGTTCAAGGTTTGCTCATGCAAGCACACCTGATTCAAATCCATCAGGTTTTTGCAAAAAATAAAAGGTCTGATACTTTTCTAACAGACCTCATATATATATATATATATATATATATATATATATATATATATATATATATATATATATATATATATATGTATATATATATATATATATATATATATATATATATATATGTATATATGTATATATATGTGTGTGTGTGTGTGTGTGTGTGTATATATATACATAAATATTCTATTTCTACCTCATTTTCTTATGTCTTGTACTGTTACAAGTATTATTTTTGCTTATCCTTGCACACGCTGTTTGATGAACATTTTCCTCTACCCATCTTGTGTGTTAAGAGCTGAAGTAACGTGAATTTCTCCTCTGTGAGATCAATAAAGTTTATCTTATCTTATCTTATCTTATATCTCATTTATCTGAACACTGCGTATGAAAAACAGACACTTTGCATTAATCACCCCAGGAGAGACTTCTACTTGCTCTGAGTAAGCGAAACAAGACCTCAGATATCTAATGTATCTGAACACTGCGTATGAAAAACAGACACTTCGCATTAATCATGTCATGGGTTACTCAACTCCAGATTCAAGAAAACATTTCCTTTAGACATTTAAGTGATAACAAAATAAGGCATATTCACAATTTTTCCAACACAAATAATGTTTTTACATTCTTTCAATGGAACGAATATTTCATGAGGTGAAAGCTGGAGCATACATTCAATGAGGACAAGCCGAGTTGAATGGTATGTTCCAGGTTTCAATGAGGCCAAGCCGAGTTAACTACTATGTTCCAAGTTTCACCGAATTACATTTGTATACTGTTTCAGGGTTGTCATTGTTCTTGATATCCCTGAAAGTTTGTGAATTTGAAAAAAAAAAAAATTGAAGGCCCTTAATATTTTTGTGTTTATTGTTTTTTTTTTGGAAAATAGACATAGACATGGGTCATGAAAGTACTTGACTTTTATTTGTGAAAGACAGAAATTTTGTCTTTTTTTTCCCACCACTGATGTGTTCAACTCCACTCACACGTATCAGTTGGCAAGTCATAGTGGTGCAGTGACCATGCCACCACAGCTTAAGCAACTTATCAATCATCGCTGAGTATTAATTGACGTGAGTGCAGCAATCATTAACTGAGCGAGTAAATTGTCATTTTGATTCATTCCAGCAAAATTAATTACAGAACATTTTTTACTGGAATTTCTGTGACTGGAATATAAGTCACATACATGAAACAGACATGAAACATATAAATACAATTTCAAAAAAAGAAAATGAAAAGTCGTTGGTACACTGACAAGTCTTGTCGTAAGGTCTTTTGGTGTTTTTGCTCTATTACTTTTGGTTTTTACCACCAGGTGGATTCAACACCCAATCCATATATAAATTATTTATCCTTCATATATAAACAAACAAACATATAAACAAAACAATGTTTTTGCATCTGATTTTTGGTGATAAATGACTGAATGTGGTGTATTTGTGGCATATATGGCTTGCCATACGCAAAGGCTTTGATTTGTCACCTTTAGGTTTTCCCTCCTTCTTGTCCCGTCATATTTTAAAAGTTGTTGCAGTCTGCACAATTATTCATTTTCGATCATGGATCAGATATTTTTGGCAGAAAAGTCTGCAAATCTTGGCTGTGGATCATACCTGGAGTCTGACATGCACCTGCTGAAAAAATAACACAGCAAAGGCTGTGATTTGTCACTTTTATGTTTTCACTCCTTCCTGTCCCGTCATATTTTAAAAGTTTTTGCAGTCTGCACACTGAATACATTTTGATCACGAATCAAATACGTTTGGCTGAAAAGTCCGCAAATCTTCACAACGTGGAGTTAGAAAAAGATACTAAAATTAACTGCAATTTATGGAGGAAATTGAGCGTACTGTATCCTTGGTTTGGATGTTGATAATTGTATAAACAAGTGGAGGGACAAATTAATCTAGAAAAAGCCGCTGTTCCAGACAAAGTTTTGACCCGGTCATTAAATGAAACAGGTCCTTTTTTGTCTCTGATTAACCGTTCTTAAGGTAAAAGTGTATTTTACCATTTTTTTGCCAAGAAGTGGCCTTTGGCTTATTTTTCCAAAATTTGTGAACCGCTCTAAAAAAACATAGATCTATATATCCCTCCACTCTGCATGCTTTCAGCAAATTTCAAGTCAATCAGATGAAACATACTCAAAATTTAAGGTGAACCAGCTAAGGGCTCCGTCACATGGGAGGATGAATGAGTGTGAATGCCAAACAAATCAGCTGGATAGGAAAAACAGCCACATTTGAGTCACGTTACTATGGGACAGGCATTTGTACAGCTGTGTATGAATGCCATACAAATACCCAGAATGTGGTATGAAGAATGGTTCGTGGACATACGGAGTGCAGCAGCTTCTGAATCCAGGTAGACTACCCAGAGTGCAGGTCAAAAGAGGACATAACACATAAAAAATTCAATAAAAAAGAGGATAAATAAAAAACCCAGCACGAAATCCAACAACACCAGCAGAAAGCAGCAGAAATATGCAGAATGCACCTCCAATGCAAGATGTGCCACCCGAGGTCTGGGTGTATAGCAAGCAGCATGGTAGAGCAAGCGCTGTGGTCTGCACATCTGAAGACACCATATCCTACTGCTGGATGTCAAATGACATCCAACCCATGAACTGATTATGTACAGGAATATGGGTTGGATGCCCCCCACCCCATTGCACATGCACCCTGTCTCTCTCTGGAATTCAGCTGTTTGGGCAGATTGTGTCAGAGCAAGCACTGTGGGCCATTCAGCTGTTATGGGCACACGCATGCACAGCCCTTTCATCAGCTGTTCTGACCACATACACGTACAGTGGGCTGTGTGGATGAGCCAGCCTGCAGTTTTGATCAGCTGTTCTGACCATACACACACACAAACACAGTGGTGTGTGTGGATGATCCAGCCTGGGGCATGTATGGCGCTTCAATCAGCTGTTATGAGTACATGCACGCACAGTGCTTTGATCGACTGTTCAGACCACACACACACACACACACAGTCACTACATTTTTTTCTTGAATTTGGGGGAACTGGACCTTAAAAAGTCTTTGAATGAGATCTGAAGGTGTGGGAACCCTGGTGTTTACAGAGCTGCTGCTTCAGCCAATATTTCTTTCTCTGTTTACAGAGGTGCTGTTTCTGCCAATCATCTCTCTGTCCTCGTCTGTGGGCGGAGTCTCTGTTGTCCAGCAGGAGGAGATTTGGGTGTTCAGAGGCTCCGTCTTTACCATCAGCTGCTCCATCCAGCCACAGTATCCAGGAGGCTCCTTCCAGCTCACCTTCACTTCCTCCAACGCAACACGCAACTCCACCCAGCCAGCTGTCAATCACTCTGCCCTCTTCCTGTTTCCTGCTGCAAACCACACCCACCGAGGCAACTACAGCTGTGTTTATAACATCCACAAGTTTTCTCATAACTTTTCATCTGTGAGCCGTTTGCTGTCTCTGACTGTCTCAGGTAAGATGTGACGATCACGGTGTCCACATCATCTTTGACACAAATAACTCAAACATCACACTTCAGATTTGGCCCCAAAGAATGATGGGATGTTTCAGGTCAATTGGCTCCACTTTGAAGTTCTTAGAAGGAAGCTACAAACTTTATTCAGTTAATGTTATTTTAATAGTTAATAGTTAAAAAAACTGTACTAAAATCATCTCAAAATACTATGGTTGTTGTTTAAAGAGCAAAATCAGCTGAATTAATACCAGGTACAATCAGTTCACAATGGCACTGAGAGTCTAACAGGCCAAATAATGGCTCATTTATAATTTTCCATTTAATTTCCATTTAATTCCATTTAATCTTGTGTTTTTAAGGCCTTATCTACACTGAAACTGAACTTTCCTCATACATTTTTTTTTCATTTTCAATAAGTGTTCCATTCAAGAAATATCTCCACTCTCATGGATCCACTAAAAATGCTTGAAAATGCTTTAGTACATAAACCAGGCCTGTATGTGGTGCTGCAATGCATCCACAAAAAAATGGAGAAGACTTGGAGCAAATCAATGTAGCAACAAAAGCTAGAACTTTACAAAGCAGCAGACAAGAGTAAATAAATTAATTTAATCCGACCTGTTGCATGGATTCATCATAACAGCTGAAAACTGTTCTCCACATGACGCCTCCTTGTTCTGGAAGATGACGTCTGGAAATGTGTTTCTTCCTTATCATGGAAATTACTTGTGAATAAACGAAGGGTTTTACAGAAGGCCCTCAGTGTTTGTCTGCTTTGTGTGTTTCTCAGCCCAAGCTGGAGGATGTTGACACTTTGTCCCACCACCAACAAGAAGAAAAAATAATTTATGTCAAACTGCAGTGTTAAAGTATACTGTTAACAACACCAACATCTTGATGTCCTTCATTACGTGCCTTTTTTTTCTTCAGAATATTACCACACAAAAAGACAAGATATTTAATGTTCAAACTGATAGACTTTCCTTCTAACAACACTCAGTAAGCATTTGGGAACTGAGGACACTAATTGTGAGTGTCATGATTGGGTATAAAAGGAGCATCCCGAAAAGACTCAGCCGTTCACAAACGAAGGTGGGGCAAGGATCACCACTTTGTGAACATCTGCATGAAAAAATAGTCCAGCAGTTTAAGAACAATGTTTCTCAACATTCAGTTGCAAGGAATTGAGGCATTCCATCATCTACAGTCCATAATATAATAAGAAGTTTCAGAGAATCTGGAGAACTTTCTACATGTAGGCGGCAAGGCCGAAGACCAACATTGAATGCCTGTGATCTTCAATCCCTCAGGCGGCACTGCATTTAAAACCGACATCATTGTGTAAAGGATCTTACCGCATGGACTCAGGAACACTTCAGAAAACCATTGTCAGTTAACACAGATCGTCGCAACATCTACAAGTGCAACTTAAAACTCGGCTATGCAAAGTGAAAGCCATACATCAACAACATCCAGAAACGCTGCCGCCTTCTCTGGGCATGAGCTCATTTGAAATGGGCAGACAATCATGGACGTTGTATCCTCTGGACAAAAAAGGAAAAAGACCATCCAGATTGTTACCAGTACAAAGTTCAAAAGCCAGCATCTGTGATGGTATGGGGTGTGTTTACAGATCTGTGATGGCACCATCAATGCTGAAAGGTACATCCAGGTTTTTGAGCAATACATGTGGCCATCCAAGCAACGTCTTTTTCAGGGATGTCCCTGTTTATTTCAGCAAGACAATGCCAAGTCACATTCTGCACATGTTACAACAGCATAGCTTCATCATAAAAGAGTGCGGGTATTAGACTGGCCTGCCTGCAGTCCAGACCTGTCGCCCATTGAAAATGTGTGGCACATTATGAAGCGCAAAATACAACAACGGGGACCCCCAACTGTTGAACAACTGAAGTCGTACATCAAGCAAGAATGGGAAAGAATTCCATGTTCAAAGCTTCAACAACTAGTGTCCTCAGTTCCCAAATGCTTATTGAGTGTTGTGAGAAGGAAAGGTGACACAGTGGTAAACATACCACTGTCGCAGCTTTTTTGAAACATGTTGCAGGCATCCATTTCAAAATGAGCAAATGTTTGCAAAAATATATACATAAAGAAATAAAGTTTATCAGTTTGAACATTAAATATCTTGTCTTTGTGATGTATTCAATTCAATATAGGTTGAAGAGGATTTGCAAATCATTCTATTCTATTTTTATTTACATGTTACACAACATCCCAACTTCATTGGAATTGGGGTTGTACAGTAGTGTTCAGAATAATAGTAGTGCTATGTGACTAAAAAGATTAATCCAGGTTTTGAGTATATTTCTTATTGTTACATGGGAAACAAGGTACCAGTAGATTCAGTAGATTCTCACAAATCCAACTAGACCAAGCATTCATGATATGCACACTCTTAAGGCTATGAAATTGGGCTATTAGTAAAAAAAAAAGTAGAAAAGGGGGTGTTCACAATAATAGTAGTGTGGCATACAGTCAGTGAGTTCGTCAATTTTGTGGAACAAACAGGTGTCCCCTATTTAAGGATGAAGCCAGCACCTGTTGAACATGCTCTTCTCTTTGAAAGCCTGAGGAAAATGGGACATTCAAGACGTTGTTCAGAAGAACAGTGTAGTTTGATTAAAAAGTTGATTGGAGAGGAGAAAACGTATGCGCAGGTGCAAAAAATTATAGGCTGTTCATCTACAGTGATCTTCAATGCTCCAGTGGAACAAAATGGAAAACAACCATCAAAATGGATAGAAGAATAACCAGAATGGCAAAGGCTCACCCATTGATCACCTCCAGGATGATCAAAGACAGCCTGGAGTTACCTGTAAGTGCTGTGACAGTTAGAAGACGCCTGTGTGAAGCTAATTTATTTGCAAGAATCCCCCACAAAGTCCCTCTGTTAAATAAAAGACGCAGAGAAGAGGTTACATTTTGCCAAAGAACTGGCATAAAGAGAAATGGAGGAATATTTTGTGGACTGATGAGAGTAAAATTGTTCTTGATTCAAGTCCATATGGTTTTTGAAAAAAATAAAAAGGTCGGATACTTTTCTAACAGACCTCGTATATATATATATCTATATCTATATCTATATCTATATCTATATCTATATATATATATATATATATATATATATATATATATATATATATATATATATATATATATATAATGCCAGCATTAGAACACTGAAAACAAAACAAAACAGAGGACAATAAGAAATAACTGCAAACATGAGTGATTAAGAAAAGCTACACCTCAAAGTGACTGGTTCACCTGAAATGTGTCAAAAAGAGTAGTTCGTTTTGATTGCTTTTTTTTTTATTAATTTCTTTAATTGTGGTGCCGTACTGTAAAAATGTTCAAAGTTTGGTTTGGAGACTGTCCATCACATTTTATGAATATGAGATTTTCCCAGGAGCACATGATTCAGCGAAAGTGCACGTCCTTTCACATCCTCTACCTTGTAGAGTCTACAAGGTAGAGAGTAGCCAGTGGACCATGTAGACTTTAAATATGACTGCTTGACTGCTTGACTTTAAATATGCACTAAGTCTATTTCAGATGATCAGCGTGGACCCTCTTTCTCTTGAAAGGCTTTACTTTACTCAGTGTGCCACTTTGATCACCTCCAAAATTCAGTGGCGTCGTCCATGCACTAATACTTATCTGTGGTGCAAATGTAGTGAGAATCTGTGAAGTAGTTTTGATGTAATCTGTAAAACCCTATAGAGTGTAATCCTGAGACAGAATCTGGATGTCGATCCAGATCACCTCCAAAATTTAATGAATTATTCGATGGCCTAATGTCTATCTGTGGTGAAAATTTCATCAAAATCTGTACAGTAGTTTTGACGTAATCCTGCTAACAGACAGACAAATAATTAAATAAACAATGATGATTTTATTATGTCCTTGGTGGATGTAAAAAAAAAAAAAAAAAAAATTGCTTCACAGGGGATAGAGTCTGTGGGGAAAGTCATAGTCAAAGACAAATGATGTGGCTGTATCTATACGGTGACAGAAACATGACAGAATCACAGCTGTTGACATTTCAGCAGTTCACAGCAGAACAGCAGTTCAGCCGCCACACACAAAATACTTCAGGTATAAAACAATTTGGGGGATTTAATCTGGGAGCTGTTGGACTCATTATGTTGTGTGAATCAGTTCCACCAGATCAAACAGTCGTTGTGGTCAGACTGGTGACCTCCGTGTTGCTGACTCTGCTGCTCATCATCATCATCATCTCTTGTGTCTGTGGGAAAACATGGTACCATGTAAGTTCTGAACCGGACCGCCAGGAATCAGCCTGTGAAGAATGATGTGAACCAGAGGAGGGCGCCACTAACTGAAATCTGTTATTTTTCTACAGACCACCAGGGGGCACAAAATGATCAGTCAAAACAACATTGAGATGGTTAACCTCAGTGTTTCTGGAGCTGAAGGAGGCTCATCTGAAGATGAAGTAGCCGAGGAGCAAGTCTAGAAGGATTTTTTCAGCTGCCATAATACATCCATCATTTTCCATCACACACACACTCATCTTCAACTGCTTAGTCCAAATAAGGGTCACGGGGGCTGGAGCCAATCCCAGCATTCATAGAGTGCGAGGCGGGGTACAGCTAGGACAGGATGCCAGTCTGTCACAGGGCCACAAACAAACGCATTCACACCCACTCACACACCTACGGACAATTTAAAGATTCCAGTCCACCTAACCTGCATGTGTTTGTGCGTGGGAGGAAACCGGAGCACCCGGGGGAAACCCACGCAAACATTGGGAGAAAGGCCACAGGCAGGAATTGAACCTATGACCACCTTGCTGTGAGGCAACAGTGCTAACCACTAAGCCACTGTGCAGCCTATTTTCTATCAACAATTTTATAATTTTAGTTTTAGATGATTTAAAGTGCAACTTAAATCACAGCAGCAACTAAAGAAGAAATTGGAAGGATTACAAACAGAACCAGACAACCATCAACACTGGTCCAACTCAGTAAAGCCTGAATTTTAATATTTTTCTAATGAAGTACATCATCAAACTGGGAGCAGGCCATAGAGTTACATTTATGAAAGCTAGATGGCAGACTCGTGTCTTGCCATGTGCCGGCCTGGAGCATGCTGTGCCATTACCAAAGAGGGCAAACAGCTGTGTCTGTCTTAGGTTCAGTGGTGGGCACAGATAACCAAAACATTTACTTCAATAACAGATAATGAGATAACTTAAAAGTTATCTTTGGCAAAGATAAACCTATAAACCACCCAAAAATGTATCGGAAGTTACAAATAACCGATAAATTCCAGTATTGTCTCTGGTACATTTGCAGCTGCTAACAAGCTCATTTTGAGTTTTAACAACACGATCGCTTTTGGAAGCATTAAAAGGGACAACAGACCCAAACAATGAGTCAGCACTTCTGTCTTTGAGGGTCCTGCCCCCCACTGGAAGCTCCTGTTTACCAGATGGCTTCCAGCACAGACACAAACTGAGGAGCACTATGAAGCTCACCTATCTGCTCAATCACAATGATGCTGTGAGGCGGGGGAGGTCTTGGAAAATAAAGCAATGCTGAGTTATGGTTGGAATAAATAAAATGAATACTGATAGAATAACTCCATTAATGTCAATTCTGTCATTTGTACAAAGTTAAAATATAACATATATCTTCTAATGTTGAATAATGCACTAATTCTGAAGTTTTGTAACAAACCCAGACAGATGGCATTCTGGGTAAAACTTGCCCCTGCTACACTGATTGGTTGATTCATCCTATGTACCAAGATGTTAATGTGATGTGTGTTGTGTGTTGGTGTTTACAGATGAATGTGCTTTTGTAAAATATGCCACTTTTTATTTGTAAAAAAAAGGCATTTTCAAAAAAAAAACAAGCCAAGTTGTAATTTGATAACTGTCTGATATAACCGGTGTCAAAATAAATAGAACACTGCCATGATCTACTGGTGCCAGTGCGACTTTTGGCCCTTTTTCAGTTGATTTTTCATTTGTGCAAGAATTTTTTGGATCGCACAGAGTTTCAGGTTAATCGCGCGTCCTGCATCGTTTAGGATACACGGAGTAAGGAGCTGCGTTTAACATCTCACGACCACCTCCTGATCGGTGATCGTATGAGTCAGATGAAAAAAAACCTGTTGATATTCTGTTCGGCTGTCGTGAGGGTGTCCTGCTGCTGAAGTGCTACAAGCATCCATTTTGCTTCTGGAAACACGAGTCCGACGTGTGGTTTTTGAACATACAATCAAGCAATTTCAATCAGTTTTATTTATATAGCGCCAAATCACAACAAACAGTTGCCCCAAGGCGCTTTATATTGTAAGGCAAGGCCATACAATAATTACGTAAAAACCCCAATGGTCAAAACGACCCCCTGTGAGCAAGCACTTGGTGACAGTGGGAAGGAAAAACTCCCTTTTAACAGGAAGAAACCTCCAGCAGAACCAGGCTCAGGGAGGGGCAGTCTTCTGCTGGGACTGGTTGGGGCTGAGGGAGAGAACCAGGAAAAAGACATGCTGTGGAGGGGAGCAGAGATCAGCATAACTAAGGGATGGTTCAGGGTCACCTGATCCAGCCCTAACTATAAGCTTTAGCAAAAAGGAAAGTTTTAAGCCTAATCTTAAAAGTAGAGAGGGTGTCTGTCTCCCTGATCTGAATTGGGAGCTGGTTCCACAGGAGAGGAGCCTGAAAGCTGAAGGCTCTGTCTCCCATTCTACTCTTACAAACCCTAGGAACTACAAGTAAGCCTGCAGTCTGAGAGCGAAGCGCTCTATTGGGGTGATATGGTACTATGAGGTCCCTAAGATAAGATGGGACCTGATTATTCAAAACCTTATAAGTAAGAAGAAGAATTTTAAATTCTATTCTACAATTAACAGGAAGCCAATGAAGAGAGGCCAATATGGGTGAAATATGCTCTCTCCTTCTAGTCCCCGTTAGTACTCTAGCTGCAGCATTTTGAATTAACTGAAGGCTTTTCAGGGAACTTTTAGGACAACCTGATAATAATGAATTACAATAGTCCAGCCTAGAGGAAATAAACGCATGAATTAGTTTTTCAGCATCAATCGGAGACAAGACCTTTCTAATTTTAGAGATATTGCGTAAATGCAAAAAAGCAGTCCTACATATTTGTTTAATATGCGCTTTGAATGACATATCCTGATCAAAATGACTCCAAGATTTCTCACAGTATTACTAGAGGTCAGGGTAATGCCATCCAGAGTAAGGATCTGGTTAGACACCATGTTTCTAAGATTTGTGGGGCCAAGTACAATAACTTCAGTTTTATCTGAGTTTAAAAGCAGGAAATTAGAGGTCATCCATGTCTTTATGTCTGTAAGACAATCCTGCAGCTTAGCTAATTGGTGTGTGTCCTCTGGCTTCATGGATAGATAAAGCTGGGTATCATCTGTGTAACAATGAAAATGTAAGCAATGCCGTCTAATAATAATGCCTAAGGGAAGCATGTATAAAGTGAATAAAATTGGTCCTAGCACAGAACCTTGTGGAACTCCATAATTAACCTTAGTCTGTGAAGAAGATTCCCCATTTACATGAACAAATTGTAATCTATTAGATAAATATGATTCAAACCACCGCAGCGCAGTGCCTTTAATACCTATGGCATGCTCTAATCCCTGTAATAAAATTTTATGGTCAACAGTATCAAAAGCAGCACTGAGGTCTAACAGAACAAGCACAGAGATGAGTCCACTGTCTGAGGCCATAAGAAGATCATTTGTAACCTTCACTAATGTTGTTTCTGTACTATGATGAATTCTAAAACCTGACTGAAACTCTTCAAATAGACCATTCCTCTGCAGATGATCAGTTATCTGTTTTACAACTACCCTTTCAAGAATTTTTGAGAGAAAAGGAAGGTTGGAGATTGGCCTATAATTAGCTAAGATAGCTGGGTCAAGTGATGGCTTTTTAAGTAATGGTTTAATTACTGCCACCTTAAAAGCCTGTGGTACATAGCCAACTAATAAAGATAGCTTGATCATATTTAAGATCGAAGCATTAAATAATGGTAGGGCTTCCTTGAGCAGCCTGGTAGGAATGGGGTCTAATAGACATGTTGATGGTTTGGATGAAGTAACTAATGAAAATAACTCAGACAGAACAATCTGAGAGAAAGAGTCTAACCAAATACTGGCATCACTGAAAGCAGCCAAAGATAACGATACGTCTTTGGGATGGTTATGAGTAATTGTTTCTCTAATAGTTAAAATTTTATTAGCAAAGAAAGTCATGAAGTCATTACTAGTTAAAGTTAAAGGAATACTCGGCTCAATAGAGCTCTGACTCTTTGTCAGCCTGGCTACAGTGCTGAAAAAGAAACCTGGGGTTCTTATTTTCTTCAATTAGTGATGAGTAGTAAGATGTCCTAGCTTTACGGAGGGCTTTTTTATAGAGCAACAGACTCTTTTTCCAGGCTAAGTGAAGATCTTCTAAATTAGTGAGACGCCATTTCCTCTCCAACTTACAGGTTATCTGCTTTAAGCTGCGAGTTTGTGAGTTATACCACGGAGTCAGGCACTTCTGATTTAAAGCTCTCTTTTTCAGAGGAGCTACAGCATCCAAAGTTGTCTTCAATGAGGATGTAAAACTATTGACGAGATACTCTATCTCACTTACAGAGTTTAGGTAGCTACTCTGCACTGTGTTGGTATATGGCATTGGAGAACATAAAGAAGGAATCATATCCTTAAACCTAGTTACAGCGCTTTCTGAAAGACTTCTAGTGTAATGAAAGTTAATCCCCACTGCTGGGTAGTCCATCAGAGTAAATGTAAATGCTATTAAGAAATGAGCAGACAGAAGGGAGTTTTCAGGGAATACTGTTAAGTCTTCAATTTCCATACCAGAAGTCAGAACAAGATCTAAGATATGATTAAAGTGGTGGGTGGACTCATTTACATTTTGAGCAAAGCCAATTGAGTCTAATAATAGATTAAATGCAGTGTTGAGGCTGTCATTCTCAGCATCTGTGTGGATGTTAAAATTGCCCACTATAATTATCTTATCTGAGCTAAGCACTAAGTCAGACAAAAGGTCTGAAAATTCACAGAGAAACTCAGTAACGACCAGGTGGACGATAGATAATAACAAATAAAACTGGTTTTTGGGACTTCCAATTTGGATGGACAAGACTAAGAGTCAAGCTTTCAAATGAATTAAAGCTCTGTCTGGGTTTTTGATTAATTAATAAGCTGAAATGGAAGATTGCTGCTAATCCTCCGCCTCGGCCCGTGCTACGAGCATTCTGGCAGTTAGTGTGACTCAGGGGTGTTGACTCATTTAAACTAACATATTCATCCTGCTGTAACCACGTTTCTGTAAGGCAGAATAAATCAATATGTTGATCAATTATATCATTTACTAACAGGGACTTAGAAGAGAGAGACCTAATGTTTAATAGACCACATTTAACTGTTTTAGTCTGTGGTGCAGTTGAAGGTGCTATATTATTTTTTCTTTTAGAATTTTTATGCTTAAATAGATTTTTGCTGGTTATTGGTGGTCTGGGAGCAGGCACCGTCTCTACAGGGATGGGGTAATGAGGGGATGGCAGGGGGAGAGAAGCTGCGGAGAGGTGTGTAAGACTACAACTCTGCTTCCTGGTCCCAACCCTGGATAGTCACGGTTTGGAGGATTTAAGAAAATTGGCCAGATTTCTAGAAATGAGAGCTGCTCCATCCAAAGTGGGATGGATGCCGTCTCTCCTAACAAGACCAGGTTTTCCCCAGAAGCTTTGCCAATTATCTATGAAGCCCACCTCATTTTTTGGACACCACTCAGACAGCCAGCAATTCAAGGAGAACATGCGGCTAAACATGTCACTCCCGGTCAGATTGGGGAGGGGCCCAGAGAAAACTACAGAGTCGGACATTGTTTTTGCAAAGTTACACACCGATTCAATGTTAATTTTAGTGACCTCCGATTGGCGTAACCGGGTGTCATTACTGCCGACGTGAATTACAATCTTACCAAATTTACGCTTAGCCTTAACCAGCAGTTTCAAATTTCCTTCAATGTTGCCTGCTCTGGCCCCCGGAAGACAATTGACTATGGTTGCTGGTGTCGCTAACTTCACATTTCTCAAAACAGAGTTGCCAATAACCAGAGTTTGATCCTCAGCGGGTGTGTCGTCGAGTGGGGAAAAACGGTTAGAAATGTGAACGGGTTGGCGGTGTACACGGGGCTTCTGTTTAGAACTACGCTTCCTCCTCACAGTCACCCAGTCGGCCTGCTTTCCCGGCTGCTCGGGATCTGCCAGAGGGAAACTAACGGCGGCTAAGCTACCTTGGCCCGCACCGACTACAGGGGCCTGGCTAGCTGTAGAGTTTTCCACGGTGCGGAGCCGAGTCTCCAATTCACCCAGCCTGGCCTCCAAAGCTACGAATAAGCTACACTTATTACAAGTACCATTAGTTGGAAAGGAGGCCGAGGAATAACTAAACATTTCACACCCAGAGCAGAAAAGTGCGGGAGAGACAGGAGAAGCCGCCATGCTAAACCGGCTAAGAGCTAGTAGCTGCGCTAAGCTAGCGGATTCCTAAAAACACACAAAGTGAATAATGTGTAAATAATTTAGAGGTGATTCAGCAGAGGGAGTGCTTTAGTTAAGGCACGTGAAGATTACACTGTGAAACAAATCGTTATCTAGGTAACTAGATCAATCTAACTGCACAGATTAAACAGCTAACAGATACAGCAAAACACCGCTGTGCTCCGGAACAGGAAGTGATACAATACCACAGTGAGAGCCAACCACCAGTAGAGGCAAGCAAGAGCTGTCACAAACACGTGTGAGAACATAACTCGGGCGCTCTGATCTTTTACACCGTGCGGTTCTGTGGTACAGTGTCTGCCCAGCTTCAGTCTGAGCACTGCCATGAGCACTACTGGCCAGTAGATGGCAGTAGAGACCTTGAAAACTTGTAAACACAAAATTCCAGATAATCTGTGTTGCTACTTGCTACGTTTCAGATGTGTGGAATTTAATAAAAGCAACGTCTATAAACCCAGAGAATATATTTACAAGAGTTTTAGGCACTAGAGTTGAATGCTGTTATCAGTGGAGCCTGATCAGAGTGTCTGAAATGCATTTCTCCTGTCATGAAGGTACTGAGATTACCCTATCCTACCCATACTAAAACCTTAACAATTAGCGCATTACTTTAAAAGTAAAACATATATCTGATATTTTCACTTTATAAAACTTCAGAAGTGACATTAATTTAAATAACTTGTCCGAAATTAGTTTGGTTAAAATTTGAACCATAAGTTAAAAATGTATGCCTCTGGATGACTTGGGTGATATTGCCCACATATCAGTATGGGTTAAAAGAAATTAGGTTGTTTTTGTGTGTGTGTGTGTGTGTGTGTGTGTGTGTGTGTGTGTGTGTGTGTGTGTGTGTGTGTGTGTGTGTGTGTGTGTGTGTGTGTGTGTGTGTGTGTGTGTGTGTGTGTGTGTGTGACTAGTTCTCCTATGCCTGCAGAGGACAGAGCGGTTTCTTCTAGAAGCAGCTCTCCTCCGTTTGCAGAGAGTAGAACTATGCATCTGTTCACCTTTGTTTACTACGTTAACGGTGTAAAAATTATCGGACAAAAATTTATCAGAAGATAATTATTCCAAAAATGGTTTTCAATGTTATCTGAAAAGATAATCTGATAATGAAAACTTTATCTTCGATAATTCTCGGTTATCGGATTATTGGAAGTGTGCCCACCACTGGGCATTTCTGTCCAAACAACTGTGGCTCAATGGATGTCTTCTCTCTTTTGGACCATTCTCTGTAAAGTCCACAGATGGTTGTGTGTGAAAATCCCAGTTGATCAGCAATTTCTGAAACAAACAAACAACCATGCCACATTCAAAGTCACTTTTATCCCCTTTCTTCCACATTCTGATGCTCAGTTTGAACTTAAGCAAGTCATCTTCACCACATCTGGATACCTAAATGCATTGAGTTGCTGCCATTTGATTGGCTGATTAGCTATTTGTGTTAACAAGCAGTTTAATAGGTGTCCCTAATAAAGTGGCCATTGAGTATATGACTATTCAAAATGTTATTTTAATACATTCATTGTGTAGATATTTTGTTTACTTTCACCATTATTAACATTTATGGTGGAAACAAATGTAAGTTTTTTTTTAAGTTTTCAGTGGAATGTTTGCGTTTTGAAATTTTTTGTCTGTTGTAAAAATCCATCTAAAAGTTTCATAGTTTTATTATTTTTCCCTTTACTGCTGTGAAACGTGATTTTAGTTTGAAGCAGTTTTGTGCAGACTGCAGTTATTCTGTAAATGAGATTACTGATTATTGATAAATGTCACACAGTACAGTGCCGTGCGCACTCACAGTGTGACCTTTCACCTTCCTGCTGTTATTATATTATTACATTTGCATTTATTGATTTTTAGGGAGTCATATTGTGTGAAATCTGTTTTTGTCTAATTCTTAGAGTTAAACATGTTTAGTTTGATTTTAAAGATTTTCAATGTGCTAAAATTTGGTGCATGTTGCATTCAGTAATTCTACAATAATTATATTTTAGGTGTTAAACGGTTCATTCTGTATGTAAATATTGATCTGTTAAATACCTCTTTATGTTATATAAGCGTTTTAACTGAGATGGTCGTTCTTGGTTTCCTTGATGAAATTTCAGAGCAGGAGGATGTGGGTTTAAATATATGTGGATTATTTCATAATGCTCTCAGTGTTTCCCGTCACTGTCTTTGCTGTCCAGAGTCGCAGAGATCATCATCATCATTAATGTGTGAAGAGATTTGTGGAAACTTTGGAAATAGTGATAATTACAGTGAATCAACATTTGATGATATTTTAATGCTGAAACTTGGGAAATCAGCCCGTAGAATGAATTAAAATTCAAAATCAACAAATTTTATTGAAAACAGATTATATTGAAAGCTGTGCTATAAAGTTCAACAAACCTTCTCATGTCTTCTGTTGATGTAAACACCAAACAGATACTGTCACCTCTCAGACATAATTAGAATCCATTGATCACACTGTCTTTTTTAAGCAGTGTTTATACACACATCACTGCTGATTGGATAACACCTCTGACACACCCACCGAAGGAGAGAAAATGTTCCCCAAAAAGCCCGTTGCACACGTGTGGAGTAAATGTTCAAACTGGGAGCCGTAGCAAAACATTACAAAATGGTCCTAGTAAAATCACGAGTGTTAAATTTTTAAAGATTGCCCAGCGCCCCCTATGAAGAGAAGAGGTGTAGCAAGCAGCAGCAACTTGACATTTAAAGCAACAGTGTCAGAAATACGTCTCAGGATGTGTCGCCTCAGTGTCCATGGAGATATTTTTCCTAAAAGCTTTTTGTGAGACATCTAACAAACAATATTCACATCCTCAATAACATGAGCAGTCAGTGGGACATCCACAGATAATCAACAACAGTTATTGTTTGTTTTTGCTTGTAAGGTGATTATTTAGTAATCAGATGTGATTATAAATGTTTTTAATGTGTCTATTTTTGAGTGTTGTGTGTATTCTATTTGTACTGAATATAATCATGTCATTAAAACCCATCAGTTATGTGTGATGTCTGGTGATCTATTTACTTGTGAAGGAAAAAAAAGATAATTTTATTTGCTGACAAAAATCAGTTCAGGTCTTAGAACGTGAGCTGGTGCTACACCTCACCACATCGACATTAGAGAACCACCTTTGGTCCAGGATGGAAACCATCCAAGCAGACATCAGGTCCATCCCAACCTCTCCAAAGTAACCGTCTGTCTGCTGCACCCAGGTGAAATATGGGTCTGTACTCGGCCTTGTCCAACACTGAGGCATCTGTGTGCTGGATCATGCTCAGAGAAATGAACCACACGGTCAAAATATTGTAGCTGACATTCTCTCACAGTGCAGGTGATACTTCTCATCTTATTCTCCTGAAGTAACCGTTCATTTGATACAAAGTAATTTCCATTGTACCCAAGGATTCTCCAAAAAGGGCTCATATTCATGAAGCAACTCAAAGCCCTCTCAGAAAGTTCCTAACTTTGACTAAAAATTCCTGGCAAGGAATCTTAGCCTAAAGCCCCTTTCACACGGCGCAAATGTAGAGTTGTGTATTGCAGTGTACCGTCTATGCTAAGTTAAACAGCTCTACACTGAGTTTTTACTCCCCTACACAGCAGTAATTTGAGCGCTACGTGCGGAGGAGGCAAGAAATTAAACGTTTAATTTTTTTCGGCGTAGAGCACTGAACACATAAAGTACGCAGTTCTTAAGCAAGTCTACACAACACACCCATGGGTGCAATTTGGTGGGAGATAAGGGGGACATGTCCCCCCCATCTTTTCAATCAGGGGGGACAGAATATGGTATGCCCCCCCCACCTTCTGACATATATGTGTGTACTTGAAACATGCTATGCCAGTCTTATGTGCAAACCATGTCAGAATAGTATCTTTGTTTCTGCACGTTTGTATTTTTAGCAGCATTGACTTGTTTACAACACCTGTTTCTTGTTTGTCACATTCGGAATTTTCTGGGACTGCATTTGCCCAGATTTGAAACCAAAAATAGTTGCCTCTAAGGACTACTGTGTACACATAAGTATCAATGGACCATATGCTAATTTACTAAATTCTGAAAGTTAGAAAAGGAAATCAGAAAAGCTATCTGGGACCTCAGAAAGCCCATCTGCAATTATTGCTTGATCTCCAAAATCAGTCTATGCAAGCGAAATTATGTTCAGTCTGAGTGTTGTCATTAGTGCCACTTCGAAAATTAAATTCATGATAAGTAATTTATCCTAAACGTATGATCTGTTGTTTTTTCAAACTTATGCAAAAACAAATCTTGAGAAAAAAAATACAGTATGCGATAGTTAATAATTATTAAGAGCCTGTTCTTTCATATTTATGAATACATTTTACCACATTGCAGTTGTTTTTTTTTAATGAAAACTCAACCTATCATTCTTTTTGAGTTCTACACATGTGGTGATACCTTATTTAAACCAGGATGTTAATAAAATCAATGCTGGCTATTCACAGAATAAAGTACTTTATCCACATTTTCAAATTGCATAAGTCAAATGGTGTCCACTTTGTGGTCTTCTCAAAACATAAAAATTACTGTTCTGGATGCTCAGAATGCATCTGAGCTTATCTAGAAACTGTTGACCCCTGGCCTCGCACTTTGTCCCCCCCAATTTCTAGTTCTAAATTGCGCCTTACAACACTACAACAGCACTACACTACTGTACAACAAGCTTCCATAATTCTACACACCAGGGTGACAAATTCTTTTATCAGTACCAACCTGGATTGATAGATTTTATTCATCCTGCAGGACGTTGCTGGCAGTGAAGCTTCAAAACCACAGAAGAAGAAGAGGTGAGCCAAGCTTCCACGTTCAGAGAACATGTCCACTGTCCACTCCTCATGGACTGATTGCCAAAGGGAGGACACGTCCACGGTCCCCTGTTCAATTCTCACGGAGGGTCAGGTGCAGCCGCCAGATGCAGCTTCACTTTGCTTCAATTTTCACCTCCAGTCTGTTGATTGCGGCACATTAAAACAGTCCATTAAGTCCTACGCACAGACGATCGCCAGCAGGTAGACATGTCCACATCCAGGTTAACTCCCCACGGATGATTGCCAACAGGAGGACATGTCCAGCGTCCACCGTTCACTTCTCGCGATGCGTCGCGTGTGCGGCCTCCAGCCAGAAGCAGCTCTGCTTTGCTTCGTTTTATACCTACAGTCTGTCAGGATTGTGACACATTAATGTTCATCAACAGCCAGCAGGAGCACATTTCCATGTCCATCTCCACTTCTCACACAATGTGCGCATGGATGCCGACGTGCACGCGTGACAAATGGAGTGTCTTGTGCAAAATTAACAGACTCAAAATTTGTTCATAGGAACTGCAATAACACTGGTTTTCCTGCTTTTCCTCAGGGACATGTGTCAGAGGTCTGTGGATCAAAGCTGTTCTCACAGAATGTCCGATGCTGCTGATGGCTTTAACACCTTCATTCTTAAGTGAATTATCACAGCAGGGGTTTTTCGATTGCCACTCAGAGAGTTATTAGCGCCGCTCTCTCTTTAGCCCCTTTCACATTGGCATATTCGTAGAGCTGCTCATTGCAGCGTTTCATCTACGCTGAGTTGAGCAGTTCTACACACACTTTTAGCAGCTCTACGTCGAGTTTTTGCTCCCTACGCACAGTGGTGGGCACAGATAACCAAAAATTAACTTTGATAATAGATAAACATCCATCCATCCATTTTCTTCCGCTTTATCCGGAGTCGGGTCGTGGGGGCAGCAGCTCAAGCAAAGCTGCCCAGACCTCCTGATCCACACATACCTCCCCCAGCTCCTCCAGGGGAACCCCAAGGCGTTCCCAAGCCAGCCGAGAGACGTAGTCCCTCAGCCACTTGTACTCGCGATCTTATTCTTTTGGTCATGAGCCAAATCTCATGACCATAGGTGAGGATTAGAACATAGATCGATGGGTAAATCAAGTGCTCTGCCCCCCTACTTAGCTCTCTCTTCACCACGACGGTCCGATACAATGACCGCATCACTGCAGATGCTGTACCGATCTGTCTATCGATCTCACGCTCCATCCGTCCCTCACTCGTGAACAAGACCCCGAGATACTTAAACTCCTCCACTTGAGGCAAGGACACTCCACCGACATGAAGAGGGCAAAGCACCGTTTTCTGATCGAGAACCATGGCCTCGGATTTGGAGGTGCTGATTTTCATCCTGGATGCTTCACACTCGGCTGCAAACTGCCCCAGTGCACGCTGAAGGTCCTGATTTGACGAAGCCAACAGAACCACATCGTCCACAAACAGCAGAGATGAAATTCTGTGGTTCTCAAACCAGACCCCCTCTACACCCTGGCTGCGCCTAGAAATTCTGTCGATAAAAATAATGAACAGAACCGGTGACAAAGCCCTGGCGGAGGCCAACGTGCACTGGAAACAGGTTTGACCTACTACCGGCAATGCGAACCAAGCTCCTGCTGTGGTTGTACAGGGGCCGGATAGCCCTTAGCAAAGGACCCCGGACCCCATACTCCTGGAGCACCCCCCACAGGGTGCCCCGAGTGACACTGTCGAACGCCTTCTCCAGATCCACAAAGCACATGTGGACTGGTTGGGCAAACTCCCATAAACCCTCGAGCACCCGATGGAGCGTGTGGAGCTGGTCCACTGTGCCGCGACCAGGACGAAAACCACACTGCTCCTCCTGAATCCGAGGTTTGACTATCGGTCGAATTCTCCTCTCCAGTACTCTGGAATAGACCTTACCGGGGAGGCTGAGGAGTGTGATCCCCCTGTAGTTGGAACACACCCTCCGGTCCCCCTTCTTAAACAGAGGGACCACCACCCCGGTCTGCTAATCCAGAGGCACTGTCCCCAACCACCACGCAATGTTGCAGAGGCGTGTCAGCCAAGACATTCCCACAACATCCAGAGACTTAAGGTACTCAGGACGGATTTCATCTACCCCAGGAGCCTTGCCACCGAGGAGCTTTCTAACCACCTCCGTGACTTCAGCCTGGGTGATGGATGAGTCTGCCTCTGAGTCCCCAGTCTCTGCTTCCTCTTCGGAAGATGTGACGATGGGATTGAGGAGATCCTCGAAGTATTCCTTCCACCGCCCGACAACATCCCCAGTCAGGGTCAACAGCTTCCCACCCGTACCGTAGACAGTGCTGGTAGAGAGCTGCTTCCACCTCCTGAGGCGTTGGATGGTTTGCCAGAATTTCTTTGAGGCCGACCGATAGTCCTCCTCCATGGCCTCCCTGAACTCCTCCCAGACCAGAGTTTTTGCCTCTGTGACCGCACGGGCTGCGGCACGCTTGGCCTGCCGGTACCTGTCAACTGCCTCCGGGGTCCAACTTACCAACAAAAACAAGTAGGACTCCTTCTTCAGCTGAAGAAGGAGCTGAAGCTGAAGAAGGACAGATAAACAGATAACTGAAAAGTTATCTTCGATAAAGATAAAATGATAAACCACCCAAAAATATATTGGAAGTTACAGATAAATGCTAACCGATAAGTTCTAGTATTGTCTTCAGTATAATTGCAACTACTAACAAGCTGAATTTGAGTTGCATCAAAAGCGACAACAGACCCAAACAATGAGTCAGCACTTCTGTCTTTCAGCGTCATGCCCCTTGCTGAAAGCTCCAGTTTACTACATGACTTCCAGCACAGACGCCACTGAGAGAAGCCAGGAATCTCAACTCTGCCCAATCATTGTGCTGCCATCAGGCTGAGGTCTTGGAAAATAAAGTTCTGCTGACTTATGGTTTGGTGTATTAATAAAATGAATACTGATAGAATAACTCCATTAATGTCAATTCTGTCATTTGTGCAAAGTTAAGATATAACATATACAGTGAGGAAAATAACTATTTGAACACCCTGCAGTTTTGCAAGTTCTCCCACTATGAATTAATCAACCAATCAGTGTAGCAGAGGCACATTTTACCAAGAATGCATCTGTCTGTGTTTGTTCCAAAACTTCAGAATTAGTGCATTATTCAACATTAAAAGATACAGTGAGGAAAATAAGTATTTGTACACGCTGCAGTTTTGCAAGTTCTCCCACTTAGAAATCATGGAGGGGTCTGAAATTTTCATCTTAGGTGCATGTCCACTGTGAGAGACATAATCTAAAAAAAAATAATCCGGAAATCACAATGTATGATTTTTTTAATAATTTATTTGTATGTTACTGCTGCAAATAAGTATTTGAACACCTGTGAAAATCAGTGTTAATATTTGGTACAGTAGCCTTTGTTTGCAATTACAAAGTTTCCTGTAGTTTTTCACCAGGTTTGCACACACTGCAGCAGGGATTTTGGTCCACTCCTCCATAAAGATCTTCTCTAGATCTTTCAGGTTTGGAGTTTCAGCTCCCTCCAAAGATTTTGTATTGAGTTCAGGTCTGGAGACTGGCCAGGCCACTCCAGGACCTTGAAATGCTTCTTACGGAGCCCCTCCTTAGTTGCCCTGGCTGTGTGTTTGGGGTCATTGTCATGCTGGAAGACCCAGCCATGACCCATCTTCAATGCTCTTACTGAGGGAAGGAGGTTGTTTGCCAGAATCTCACAATACATGACCCCATCCATCCTCCCTTCAATACGGTGCAATCGTCCTGTCCCCTTTGCAGAAGAGCACCCCCAGAGTATGATGTTTCCACCCCCATGCTTCACGGTTGGGATGGTTTTCCTGGGGTTGTTCTCATCCTCTAAACATGGTAAGTGGAGTTGATTCCAAAAAGCTCTATTCTGGTCTCATCTGACCACATGACCTTCTCCATGCCTCCTCTGGCTCATCCATATTGTCACTGGTGTACTTCAAACAGGCCTGGACATGTGCTGGCTTGAGCAGGGGGACCTTGCTGCCCTGCAGGATTTTAAACCATGACAGCATCATGTGTTACTAATGCAATCTTTGTGACTGTGGTCCCAGCTCTCTTCAGGTCATTGACCAGGTCCTCTTGTGTAGTTCTGAGCTTTCTCAGAATCATCCTTACCTCACAAAGTGAGATCTTGCATGGAATCCCAGACCGAGGGAAATTAGCAGTCATCTTGTGTTTCTTCGACTTCCGAATAAATAATCATAACAGTTGTTGTCTTCTACCAAGCTGCTTGCCTGTTGTCCTGTAGTCCATCTCAGCCTTGTGCAGGTCTACAGTTTTGTCCCTGGTGTCCTTAGACAGCTCTTTGGTCTTGGCTATGGTGGACAGGTTGGAGTGTGATTGATTGAGAGTGTCAACAGGTGTCTTTTATACAGGTAACAAGTTCAAACAGGTGCAATCAATACAGGTAAAGAGTGCAGAATATGAGGGCTTCTTAAAGAAAAATTAACAGGTCTGTGTCAACCAGAATTCTTGCTGGTTGGTAGGGGGTCAAATACTTATTTGCAGTAGTAACATACAAATAAATTATTAAAAAATCATACATTGTGATTTCCGGATTTTTTTTTTTTTTTTTTTTTTTAGATTACACTATGTAACAAATTTTTATTTTTGTTTTGTTCCTGGGTACTCAGTGTGTTTTCCTAACCTGTTA
This sequence comes from Thalassophryne amazonica, assembly GCF_902500255.1. NCBI lineage: Eukaryota > Metazoa > Chordata > Actinopteri > Batrachoidiformes > Batrachoididae > Thalassophryne > Thalassophryne amazonica. The sequence continues at coordinate 19,664,020 of NC_047114.1, read as the reverse complement.
TGCCTTAAATAAATAGAAAATAGCTGTTATTCCACAGAAACTTTGCTTCTGTGATCAGGACAATGATATTTTGAAATATGTCTGTTTTCAAGAATATTCTCTATTTGCCTTCACTACTACTGAGTAGTCTTCTAGAATATTCTTGAACTGCTAGAACTGTCCAGAATTTTCTCGAAGTTTCCAGAATTGTCTAGAAATTTCAAGAAACGTTTAGAACTTTCTAGAACGTTAAAAAAACTAAAATCAAATTTTGTGCTGAATGTAGTCATTTTTCCATAGACTTTAGACATAAGCAGTTGAAATATAACACTTAGAAGCCAGGAACAAAAATTGTGTTACATAGTGTTATGTCTCTCACAGCGGACATGCACCGAAGATGAAAATTTCAGACCCCTCCATGATTTCTAAGTGGGAGAACGTGCAAAACTGCAGGGTGTTCAAATACTTATTTTCCTCACTGTATCTTTTAATGTTGAATAATGCACTAATTCTGAAGTTTTGGAACAAACACAGACAGATGCATTCTGCGTAAAATGTGCCTCTGCTACACTGATTGGTTGATTAATTCTATGTAAACCAACACGTTAATGTGAGATGTGTAGAAAGAAAGCCAAGTTGTAATTAGATAACCGTCTGATATAACCGGTGTCAAATAGAACACTGCCAACTACTGGTGCCAGTGCGAGTTTTGGTCCTTTTTCAGCTGATTTTTCATTTGTGTGAGAATTTTCTGGATCGCACCGAGTTTCAGGTTAATCACGCGTCCTGCATCATTTAGTATACATGGAGTAACGAGCTGTGTTTAACATCTCATGACCACCTCCTGATCGGCGATCGTATGGTCAGATGAAAATCAAACCTGTTTGATATTCTTGTGCCTGTGCAAACACTGCAGACCTGTCTTGTAATGTTTTTTTTTTAAACTTTGATCAAGAGTTTTTTGCGAATTAAGTTTGAAAAAAAGCATCTGTTTATGTTTTGCTTCTGGAAACACGAGTCCGACGTGTGGTTTTTGAATGTACAATGTGTGTGAGAACATAAACTGGGCGCTCTGAACTTTTACGCTGTGCGGTTCTGTGGTACAGTGTCTGCCCAGTTTCAGTCTGAGCACTGCCATGAGCACTACTGGCCAGTAGATGGCAGTAGAGACCTTGAAAACTGCCAAAACAAAATTCCAGATAATCTGTGTTTCTACTTGCTACATTTAAAATGTGTGGAATTTAATAAAAGCAAACACAAAAACAACGTCTATAAACCCAGAGAACATATTCACGAGAGTTTTAGGCACTAGAGTTTAATGCTGTTGTCCTGATCAGAGTGTCTCAAATACATTCTCCTGTCGTGAACGTACTGAGATTACCGTACTGAGATTACCGTACTGAGATTATCCTACCCATAATGCACTGCTGGGCACAGCATGCCCACACTAAAACCTTAAAAATTAGCGCATTACTTTAAAACTAAAACATATATCTGATATTTTCACTTTATAAAACTTCAGAAGTGACATTAATTTAAATAACTTGTCCAAAATAAGTTTGGTTAAAATTTGAACCATAAGTTAAAAATGTATGCCTCGAGATGGCTTGGGTGATACTGGCCACATATCAGTATGGGGTTAAAAGAAATGGGTTTTTGTGTGACCAGTTTTCCTTTGACTGCAGAGGATAGAGAGGTTCTTTCTAGAACTAACTCGTCTCTGTTTGTAGAGGGTAGAACTACATATCTGTTCACCTTTGTTTACTACGTTAACGGTCTAAAAGTTATCGGACAAAAATTTATCAGAAGATAATATTTACCTTCTGATAAATATTAAGAAGATAATTAGTCCGGTAATGGTTTTCAAAGTTGTCTGAAAAGATAATCAAATAATGAAAACTTTATCTTTGATAATTATCAATTATAGGATTATCGGAAGTGTGCCCACCACTGCCTACGCAGCAGTATGTTGAGGGCTATGTGCATAGGACGGAAGAAATTAAACATGTTTAATTTTCTTCGGCGTAGAGCACTGGACACAGTTTGAAGCAGGTCTGCGCAGCACAGCGTTACTGCAGGCAAGTCTGTGCAACACTGCGCTTCTGTACACAACCAAAACCTGAGTGCGTCAGCTGGAGAACAAGAGAACATGATCACACAGCCCAGAGCACCTGTGTGTTCAGAACAGGGAATCGAACCTCAACTCAGAAATCCAGAAACACAACAGAAACAGTAGGTCGGTCACTCACTCTCTCTTGCACGTACGCGCTCTCCCTCTCTCTCTGTGTCCTATCTAACCTGTTACTTTAAAATAAAAGTGCACTCGCTGCATGTCGGTGCGATCATCAGACAACCTGATCAATTAGTCTGATCAAAGCTGAAAAGAGCTGTGACTCTTTAAAATAAACGCACACTCGCTGTATGTCGGTGCGATCATCAGACGACCTGATCGATCAGTCTGATCAAAGATGAAAAGACCTGTGACTCCTTAAAATAAACGTGCACTCACTGCATGTCGGTGCGATCATCAGACAACCTGATTGATCAGTCTGATCAAATCAGCGGACCTGAAAGGACCAACAGGGCAGCCTTTACCACAGCCAGACTCAGCAGCATCTGGACACAATGAAAGTGATCCACCAAGACTAAATAAATAAATAAATAATAATAATAATAATAATGTTAAATGACTCTGTTTTTGAGCCGCACCACACCATGTAGTAGAGAACAGAGTGCACTTCCATAGGTATTAAAGGCACTGCGCTGCGGTGGTTTGAATCATATTTGTATAATAGATTACAATTTGTTCATGTAAATGGGGAATCTTCTTCACAGACTAAAGTTAATTATGGAGTTCCACAAGGTTCTGTGCTAGGACCAATTTTATTCACTTTATACATGCTTCCCTTAGGCAGTATTATTAGACGGTATTGCTTAAATTTTCATTGTTACGCAGATGATACCCAGCTTTATCTATCCATGAAGCCAGAGGACACACACCAATTAGCTAAACTGCAGGATTGTCTTACAGACATAAAGACATGGATGACCTCTAATTTCCTGCTTTTAAACTCAGATAAAACTGAAGTTATTGTACTTGGCCCCACAAATCTTAGAAACGTGGTGTCTAACCAGATCCTTACTCTGGATGGCATTACCCTGACCTCTAGTAATACTGTGAGAATCTTGGAGTCATTTTTGATCAGGATATGTCATTCAAAGCGCATATTAAACAAATATGTAGGACTGCTTTTTTGCATTTACGCAATATCTCTAAATCAGAAAGGTCTTGTCTCAGAGTGATGCTGAAAAACTAATTCATGCATTTATTTCCTCTAGGCTGGACTATTGTAATTCATTATTATCAGGTTGTCCTAAAAGTTCCCTAAAAAGCCTTCAGTTAATTCAAAATGCTGCAGCTAGAGTACTGACGGGGACTAGAAGGAGAGAGCATATCTCACCCATATTGGCCTCTCTTCATTGGCTTCCTGTTAATTCTAGAATAGAATTAAAAATTCTTCTTCTTACTTATAAGGTTTTGAATAATCAGGTCCCATCTTATCTTAGGGACCTCGTAGTACCATATCACCCCAATAGAGCGCTTCGTTCTCAGACTGCAGGCTTACTTGTAGTTCCTAGGGTTTGTAAGAGTAGAATGGGAGGCAGAGCCTTCAGCTTTCAGGCTCCTCTCCTGTGGAACCAGCTCCCAATTCAGATCAGGGAGACAGACACCCTCTCTACTTTTAAGATTAGGCTTAAAACTTTCCTTTTTGCTAAAGCTTATAGTTAGGGCTGGATCAGGTGACCCTGAACCATCCCTTAGTTATGCTGCTATAGACGTAGACTGCTGGGGGGTTCCCATGATGCACTGTTTCTTTCTCTTTTTGCTCTGTATGCACCACTCTGCATTTAATCATTAGTGATCGATCTCTGCTCCCCTCCACAGCATGTCTTTTTCCTGGTTCTCTCCCTCAGCCCCAACCAGTCCAGCAGAAGACTGCCCCTCCCTGAGCCTGGTTCTGCTGGAGGTTTCTTCCTGTTAAAAGGGAGTTTTTCCTTCCCACTGTAGCCAAGTGCTTGCTCACAGGGGGTCGTTTTGACCGTTGGGGTTTTACATAATTATTGTATGGCCTTGCCTTACAATATAAAGCGCCTTGGGGCAACTGTTTGTTGTGATTTGGCGCTATATAAAAAAAATTGATTGATTGATTGATTGATTGACTTCCACAGAGGCAGAAAATAGCACTGAACTGGTTTAATAGTGGCATGGTACACGTGACTGTGTGCACACATTAAAACGCAAACACATGCAGCTGCAAGTATGAACAAACACTGAAAAAGGCTGTGTACGTGCGTATTTCAGGCGTATTTAAATGAAACACAACGCTGCAATGAGCAGCTCTACGAATATGCCATTGTGAAAGGGGCTTAATGTGCACTGACACAAGCATGGCTGTGACTCATGCAATTGCACGAACGTCGTCGTGACGATCCCACCCGCTGTGTTCACAGCTGGACGCTGTTCTTTGTTCTACCGGCTGCCAAGCACTCTCCGCTTGATGCTGTGTATATAAAATATTTATTTTGTGGCAGATTAATCATTTTTTTCTGCAAATTGGCCATTGAAAATAGCACTAATTACCTCCTGAATCACAGAGGAGGCTGCAGCTGGAGCCTAACTACCTGCAGAAAGCAGTTTGAGCCCTCTAAAAAGGTAACTATTCGTCATGTTTACATTGTCATGGCTTGATAAAACAGTTGTGTGTTCTTTCCTTCTTGTGTGCAGCTGTTAAAGTATATTTATAACAGATTTACGTTCTTGTTATAATCGTTCAGATGAACTGCGCTCTGATGCAATCCACTGACGTCACCACTCCCTCTGTTTACTTCTTGTTTACTCCACTTGACGAGCTGTACGTAGTGTTGGAGATTAGATCGTGCCACGTAGCATGACATTTGTGCTTGAAAGATTTTTTGAACATTTCAAAATTCTCTGTGCGCAATAGCACGCACCGGCTCTCCGTTCGCATCCTGTCTCCCCACCCGTTAAAGACGAGTTTACTCTCCAGCATGACACAACACGACACAGGTCATGCTGTGTCCTGAATCAAAGGCATGCTCATGTTAGGGGCCTTCATCCAGGAAGTGTTTGAGAGCAACTCTGAGCAAGGAGTGGACAGAAACTCCTATCTTTGTGAGGAGAGGGGTTGACCCCGTTGCTAGGTATGATACAGTCCTCCAAGATCTGTGATTGGTTGTCACAAAAAGGAAAGGAGAAATCAGAAAAAAATGAAAAACAAATGTACTCTGTGCTCCTAGTTATGAATGGACAGGGAAATCAATCAATGACATAACCTGAACTATAATAATAAATCTGTAATCTTGAACATAATTCAAAATCACGGTGATGAAACTCAGCAAAATTAAATGAATTGTTACACAGCTTGAAAATGTTTAAATGTACTTCATTGACATGCCGATTATCTATATATTAAAAGCGTGCATGTGTGCAAACATGAGATTATTTAATAAATTCAATATAAGTACATAATATAATTGTAAATACATTAAAAATACATGCATGACACAAGAAAGTGAAAACACTTATTTCCATTGTGGTCCATTTCAAAATTACAAAATAGATGTAATAACAAAATAAAATAACCATACTATCCATCCATCCATTTTCTTCCGCTTTATCCGGAGTCGGGTCGCGAGGGCAGCAGCTCAAGCAAAGCCACCCAGACCTCCCGATCCACACATACCTCCCCCAGCTCCTCCGGGGGAACCCCAAGGCGTTCCCAAGCCAGCCGAGAGATGTAGTCCCTCCAGCGTGTCCTGGGTCTTCCCTGGGGCCTCCTCCCAATGGGACGTGCCCGGAACACCTCTCCAGCAAGGCATCCAGGGTGCATCCGGAAAAGGTGCCCGAGCCACCTCAACTGACTTCTTTCGACGTGGAGGAGCAGCGGCTCGACTCCGAGCTCCTTCCGAGTGACCGAGCTCCTCACCCTATCTCTAAGGGAGCGCCCAGCCACCCTGCGGAGGAAACTCATCTCGGCCGCTTGTACTCGCGATCTCGTTCTTTTGCTCATGAGCCAAATCTCATGACCATAGGTGAGAATCGGAACATAGATCGACTGGTAAATCGAGAGCTTTGCCCCCTACTCAGCTCTCTCTTCACCACGACGGTCCGATACAGCGACCGCATCACTGCAGATGCTGCACCAATCCGTCTATCGATAAAATAATGATCATACCGAGCAGCGTGAGCGAGGATGATGATAGTGAGGATGATGACAGGTGAGCGCGAGTGAGTTTATAGTCCATCCAACTCAGCTTTCGCCAAGAACAACCCCAGGTTTCTTTTCAGCACTGTAGCCAGGCTGACAAAGAGTCAGAGCTCTATTGAGCCAAGTATTCCTTTAACTTTAACTAGTAATGACTTCATGACTTTCTTTGCTAATAAAATTTTAACTATTAGAGAAAAAATTACTCATAACCATCCCAAAGACGTATCGTTATCTTTGGCTGCTTTCAGTGACGCCGGTATTTGTTTAGACTCTTTCTCTCAGATTGTTCTGTCTGAGTTATTTTCATTAGTTACTTCATCCAAACCATCAACATGTCTATTAGACCCCATTCCTACCAGGCTGCTCAAGGAAGCCCTACCATTATTTAATGCTTCGATCTTAAATATGATCAATCTATCTTTATTAGTTGGCTATGTACCACAGGCTTTTAAGGTGGCAGTAATTAAACCATTACTTAAAAAGCCATCACTTGACCCAGCTATCTTAGCTAATTATAGGCCAATCTCCAACCTTCCTTTTCTCTCAAAAATTCTTGAAAGGGTAGTTGTAAAACAGCTAACTGATCATCTGCAGTGGAATGGTCTATTTGAAGAGTTTCAGTCAGGTTTTAGAATTCATCATAGTACAGAAACTGTTATGTTTCGGACGCGGTCGGAGCACCGACCCAGCGTTTGAAAGGACCCAGCATAAAATAAGCAGAGCACGGTTCAAAAGGTAACAGAATTTAATAAACATAACAGTGAGTAGTGCTAAACAACTAAACAGTCCGCGGTCTGGTGAGGTAGAAACACGGCGCGCTCTCAACAGTGCAAACGGTCCGGAGCCACAGCAGTTCGGACTCAGGGACCCCGCCGACACCCCCCAGGTGGCCGCGACAAACCAAGTCTGTGAAGAAAGAAAACATGAGGTGAGTCCAACTCCACACAGAGAGACACAACTCAAAGGTGCACGCAATCAGCAAACACTTCCTGGCTTAAATCTATACATCAGCTTCTTACCCTGCAGGCACGGAACAACTCAGTTCAAATCTCCACTGCAGCAGAAGCTGATTAGACAATTAGCATAATGTGACAGCTCACTAACACAAGGTGTGAGGGACACCAAATCCACTGTCATTACTTCATAAAAGTTACCAAAAACCGAATTACCTCAGGAAGTGTGCTGAAGAGCGTGAGACCTCACCCAATCCTCCTTCACAGACTGTGGCGTCAAACCTGAAGTGGTCTCTGCGTCCGTGATAGTAAGATTGTTCTCCTGATGTCGATCTCACACGTCTGCTCACAAGGTCGAGTCTCTGGCAATCACACACTGTGCATTCAAGGTTTAAATGCAGCAATCTCTGATCAAGACAAAATACACCACAGCTGTGAGTCCTGATGACCTGCACGTGATAACAAGCCTCAGGTGTTCAGGGTGAGGTCCTAATGCTCAGCCACTCAGTCCTGAATGCATACCACCTGGTGGGAGAAACAGAAAACAAAAACCAAGCCAGCCAAACACCCCAGCCCACAACAGAAACAGCATTAGTGAAGGTTATAAATGATCTTCTTATGGCCTCAGACAGTGGACTCATCTCTGTGCTTGTTCTGTTAGACCTCAGTGCTGCTTTTGATACTGTTGACCATAAAATTTTATTACAGAGATTAGAGCATGCCATAGGTATTAAAGGCACTGCGCTGCGGTGGTTTGAATCATATTTATCTAATAGATTATAATTTGTTCATGTAAATGGGGAATCTTCTTCACAATTTAATTATGGAGTTCCACAAGGTTCTGTGCTAGGACCAATTTTATTCACTTTATACACGCTTCCCTTAGGCAGTATTATTAGACGGCATTGCTTAAATTTTCATTGTTACGCAGATGATACCCAGCTTTATCTATCCATGAAGCCAGAGGACACACACCAATTAGCTAAACTGCAGGATTGTCTTACAGACATAAAGACATGGATGACCTCTAATTTCCTGCTTTTAAACTCAGATAAAATTCAAGTTATTGTACTTGGCCCCACAAATCTTAGAAACATGGTGTCTAACCAGATCCTTACTCTGGATGGCATTACCCTGACCTCTAGTAATACTGTGAGAAATCTTGGAGTCATTTTTGATCAGGATATGTCATTCAAAGCGCATATTAAACAAATATGTAGGACTGCTTTTTTGCATTTGCGCAATATCTCTAAAATTAGAAAGGTCTTGTCTCAGAGTGATGCTGAAAAACTAATTCATGCATTTATTTCCTCTAGGCTGGACTATTGTAATTCATTATTATCAGGTTGTCCTAAAAGTTCCCTGAAAAGCCTTCAGTTAATTCAAAATGCTGCAGCTAGAGTACTAACGGGGACTAGAAGGAGAGAGCATATCAATCAATCAATCAATCAACTTTTTTCTTATATAGCGCCAAATCACAACAAACAGTTGCCCCAAGGCGCTCCATATTGTAAGGCAAGGCCATACAATAATTATGAAAAACCCCAACGGTCAAAACGACCCCCTATGAGCAAGCACTTGGCCACAGTGGGAAGGAAAAACTCCCTTTTAACAGGAAGAAACCTCCAGCAGAACCAGGCTCAGGGAGGGGCAGTCTTCTGCTGAGACTGGTGGGGCTGAGGGAAAGAACCAGGAAAAAGACATGCCGAGAAGGGGGGCAGAGATCGATCACTAATGATTAAATGCAGAGTGATGCATACGGAGCAAAAAGAGAAAGAAACAGTGCATCATGGGAACCCCCCCACAGTCTACGTCTAAAGCAGCATAACCAAGGGATGGTCCAGGGTCACCCGATCCAGCCCTAACTATAAGCCTTAGCGAAAAGGAAAGTTTTAAGCCTAATCTTAAAAGTAGAGAGGGTATCTGTCTCCCTGATCTGAATTGGGAGCTGGTTCCACAGGAGAGGAGCCTGAAAGCTGAAGGCTCTGCCTCCCATTCTACTCTTACAAACCCTAGGAACTACAAGTAAGCCCGCAGTCTGAGAGCGAAGCGCTCTAATGGGGTAATATGGTACTACGAGGTCCCTAAGATAAGATGGGACCTGATTATTCAAAACCTTATAAGTAAGAAGAAGAATTTTAAATTCTATTCTAGAATTAACAGGAAGCCAATGAAGAGAGGCCAACACGGGTGAGATATGCTCTCTCCTGCTAGTCCCCGTCAGTACTCTAGCTGCAGCATTCTGAACCAACTGAAGGCTTTTTAGGGAACTTTTAGGACAACCTGATAATAATGAATTACAATAGTCCAGCCTAGAGGAAATAAATGCATGAATTAGTTTTTCAGCATCACTCTGAGACAAGACCTTTCTGATTTTAGAGATATTGCGTAAATGCAAAAAGGCAGTCATATTTGGTTAATATGCGCTTTGAATGACATATCCTGATCAAAAATGACTCCAAGATTTCTCACAGTATTACTAGAGATCAGGGAAATGCCATCCAGAGTAAGGATCTGGTTAGACACCATGCTTCTAAGATTTGTGGGGCCAAGTACAATAACTTCAGTTTTATCTGAGTTTAAAAGCAGGAAATTAGAGGTCATCCATGTCTTTATGTCTGTAAGACAATCCTGCAGTTTAGCTAATTGGTGCGTATCCTCTGGCTTCATGGATAGATAAAGCTGGGTATCATCTGCGTAACAATGAAAATTTAAGCAATACCGTCTAATAATACTGCCTAAGGGAAGCATGTATAAAGTGAATAAAATTGGTCCTAGCACAGAACCTTGTGGAACTCCATAATTAACTTTAGTCTGTGAAGAAGATTCCCCATTTACATGAACAAACTGTAATCTATTAGACAAATATGATTCAAACCACCGCAGCGCAGTGCCTTTAATACCTATGGCATGCTCTAATCTCTGTAATAAAATTTTATGGTCAACAGTATCAAAAGCAGCACTGAGGTCCAACAGAACAAGCACAGAGATAAGTCCACTGTCCGAAGCCATAAGAAGATCATTTGTAACCTTCACTAATGCTGTTTCTGTACTATGATGAATTCTAAAACCTGACTGAAACTCTTCAAATAGACCATTCCTCTGCAGGTGATCAGTTAGCTGTTTTACAACTACCCTCTCAAGAATCTTTGAGAGAAAAGGAAGGTTGGAGATTGGCCTATAATTAGCTAAGATAGCTGGGTCAAGTGATGGCTTTTTAAGTAATGGTTTAATTACTGCCACCTTAAAGGCCTGTGGTACATAACCAACTAACAAAGATAGATTGATCATATTTAAGATTGAAGCATTAAATAATGGTAGGACTTCCTTGAGCAGCCTGGCAGGAATGGGGTCTAATAAACATGTTGATGGTTTGGATGAAGTAACTAATGAAAATAACTCAGACAGACCAATCGGAGAGAAAGAGTCTAACCAAATACCGGCATCACTGAAAGCAGCCAAAGATAACGATACATCTTTGGGATGGTTATGAGTAATTTTTCTCTAATAGTCAAATTTTGTTAGCAAAGAAAGTCATGAAGTCATTACTAGTTAAAGTTAATGGAATACTCAGCTCAATAGAGCTCTGACTCTTTGTCAGCCTGGCTACAGTGCTGAAAAGAAACCTGGGGTTGTTCTTATTTTCTTCAATTAGTGATGAGTAGAAAGATGTCCTAGCTTTACGGAGGGCTTTTTTATAGAGCAACAAACTCTTTTTCCAGGCTAAGTGAAGATCTTCTAAATTAGTGAGACGCCATTTCCTCTCCAACTTACGGGTTATCTGCTTTAAGCTACGAGTTTGTGAGTTATACCACGGAGTCAGACACTTCTGATTTAAAGCTCTCTTTTTCAGAGGAGCTACAGCATCCAAAGTTGTCTTCAATGAGGATGTAAAACTATTGACAAGATACTCTAACTCCCTTACAGAGTTTAGGTAGCTACTCTGCTCTGTGTTGGTATATGACATTAGAGAACATAAAGAAGGAATCATATCCTTAAACCTAGTTACAGCGCTTTCTGAAAGACTTCTAGTGTAATGAAACTTATTCCCCACTGCAGGGTAGTCCATCAGGGTAAATGTAAATGTTATTAAAAAATGATCAGACGGAAGGGAGTTTTCAGGGAATACTGTTAAGTCTTCTATTTCCATACCATAAGTCAGAACAAGATCTAAAATATGATTAAAGTGGTGGGTGGACTCATTTACTTTTTGAGCAAAGCCGATAGAGTCTAATAATAGATTAAATGCAGTGTTGAGGCTGTCATTCTCAGCATCTGTGTGGATGTTAAAATCGCCCACTATAATTATCTTATCTGAGCTAAGCACTAAGTCAGACAAAAGGTCTGAAAATTCACAGAGAAACTCACAGTAACGACCAGGTGGACGATAGATAATAACAAATAAAACTGTTTTTTGGGACTTCCAATTTGGATGGACAAGACTAAGAGACAAGCTTTCAAATGAATTAAAGCTCTGTCTAGGTTTTTGATTAATTAATAAGCTGGAATGGAAGATTGCTGCTAATCCTCCGCCCCGGCCCGTGCTACGAGCATTCTGACAGTTAGTGTGACTCGGGGGTGTTGACTCATTTAAACTAACATATTCATCCTGCTGTAACCAGGTTTCTGTTAGGCAGAATAAATCAATACGTTGATCAATTATTATATCATTTACCAACAGGGACTTAGAAGAGAGAGACCTAATGTTTAATAGACCACATTTAACTGTTTTAGTCTGTGGTGCAATTGAAGGTGCTATATTATTTTTTCTTTTTGAATTTTTATGCTTAAATAGATTTTTGCTGGTTATTGGTGGTCTGGGAGCAGGCACCGTCTCTACGGGGATGGGGTAATGAGGGGATGGCAGGGGGAGAGAAGCTGCAGAGAGGTGTATAAGACCACAGCTCTGCCTCCTGGTCCCAACGCTAGACAGTCACAGTTTGGAGGATCCAAGAAAATTGGCCAGATTTCTAGAAATGAGAGCTGCTCCCTCTAAAGTGGGATGGATGCCGTCTCTCCTAACAAGACCAGGTTTTCCCCAGAAGCTTTGCCAATTATCAATGAAGCCCACCTCATTTTTTGGACACCACTCAGACAGCCAGCAATTCAAGGAGAACATGCGGCTAAACATGTCACTCCCGGTCTGATTGGGGAGGGGCCCAGAGAAAACAACAGAGTCCGACATTGTTTTTGCAAAGTTACACACCGATTTAATGTTAATTTTAGTGACCTCCGATTGGCGTAACCGAGTGTCATTACTGCCGACGTGAATTACAATCTTACCAAATTTACGCTTAGCCTTAGCCAGCAATTTCAAATGTCCTTCGATGTCGCCTGCTCTGGCCCCCGGAAGACAATTGACAATGGTTGCTGGTGTCGCTAACTTCACATTTCTCAAAACAGAGTCGCCAATAACCAGAGTTTGATCCTCGGCGAGTGTATCGTCGAGTGGGGAAAAACGGTTAGAGATGTGAACGGGTTGACGGTGTACACGGGGCTTCTGTTTAGGGCTACGCTTCCTCCTCACAGTCACCCAGTCAGCCTGCTTTCCCGACTGCACGGGATCTGCCAGGGGGGAACTAACGGCGGCTAAGCTACCTTGGTCCGCACCGACTACAGGGGCCTGGCTAGCTGTAGAATTTTCCACGGTGCGGAGCCGAGCCTCCAATTCGCCCAGCCTGGCCTCCAAAGCTACGAATAAGCTGCACTTATTACAAGTACCGTTACAGCTAAAGGAGGCAGAGGAATAACTAAACATTTCACACCCAGAGCAGAAAAGTACGGGAGAGACAGGAGAAGCCGCCATGCTAAATCGACTAAGAGCTAGTAGCTGCGCTAAGCTAGCGGATTCCCAAAAACACACAAAGTGAATAATGTGCAAATAATCCAGAGGTGATTCAGCAGAAGGAGTGCCCCAATCAAGGCACCAAACAGGCCATGAAGCAGCACAGGCAACGCACGACAACAGCGAACGCACGACAACGGTGCTAAAATAAAATAAAAAAAATAAATAAATAAAAAATAAAAACGAAAGCGTTAGCAAGCTAGTTAGCTTGCCAACGCTGATGAAAGTTAGCTGATAAAAGTGCTCCGTCGCGATGTTTCGACCGTTAGAGGTCTTCCTTAGGCGTTGGAGCACAGTAAAAAAGTAAAAAAAATGTAAAAAGGTAAAAAAGTAAAAAAGTCTTGAAAAGACTGTTAGTTCAAGTCCAAAGCAGCAGGTAGCAGTCTCTGTGTAAACAGTCCCAACAGAGAGCCAAAATTCTGATGCAATCTCACTCCAAAGACCAAGTCAGCAAAGTCCACGTTCCGCTTCCTTCCGGGGTATCTATGATACCCCGGAATATCTCACCCATATTGGCCTCTCTTCATTGGCTTCCTGTTAATTCTAGAATAGAATTTAAAATTCTTCTTCTTACTTATAAGGTTTTGAATAATCAGGTCCCATCTTATCTTAGGGACCTCATAGTACCATATCACCCCAATAGAGCGCTTCGCTCTCAGACTGCAGACTTACTTGTAGTTCCTTGGGTTTTTAAGAGTAGAATGGGAGGCAGAGCCTTCAGCTTTCAGGCTCCTCTCCTCTGGAACCAGCTCCCAATTCGGATCAGGGAGACAGACACCCTGTCTAATTTTAAGATTAAGCTTAAAACTTTCCTTTTTGCTAAAGCTTATAGTTAGGGCTGGATCAGGTGACCCTGAACCATCCCTTAGTTATGCTGCTATAGACTTAGACTGCTGGAGGGTTCCCATGATGCACTGAGTGTTTCTTTCTCTTTTTGCTCTGTATGCACCACTCTGCATTTGATCATTCGTGATTGATCTCTGCTCCCCTCCACAGCATGTTTTTTTTTTCCTGATTCTCTCCCCTCAGCCCCAACCACAGGGGGTCATTTTGACCGTTGGGGTTTTTCCGTAATTATTGTATGGCTTTTGCCTTACAATATAAAGCGCCGTGGGGCAACTATTTCTTGTGATTTTGCGCTATATAAATAAAAATAAAATTGCAAAATTCCAGATAAAGGGTTTTGTTGTCAATGTATACAAAGTGGCTTCTTTTTAAACATATTCATATGTTTGTTTAATAATTTTCTTAAAAATAATTGGCTTCAAATTTCATCACTAAATTCTAATCAGATTTATTTACTTAAAGTCTTTAAGCTTTATCTCTTTGTCTTTCAATGTCTCATGAGTTAGTAAGAATTGTGTCCATTGCTCTGATGTTTTGTGAAGGTGTGCATGTTGTCTTCAGCACACAAAGGTCTGGATCAGCATCTTGGGAGGACACTTCTTGTATCCTTGAGTCTTATGATGCAAAATAAATGAATGCCTTCCCTAAAAAAATAAAGATAAAATCAATTTAGATGTCAAATCTATGTGGGTAGGTGGTTTGACTGAAAAAGGCTCATAGTCAGGCCACAATTAAAAAAAATTTTGTTTCCTGTCTACCTCCCCCCCAAAAAATTTCAAAACACAGTCCTTTGTGTGTCAAAGGACTGTGTTTTGAAATTTTTTTTTCAGCGCTTAGTTTGAATTGTTCTTTAGTTTTCCCATTAAAAAGCCAAGATTTCAGAAAATAAAATAATTTCCTCGATCCCTCAGTAGAGATTTATTATCCACTGGACAGGAAACAAATTTGTTGTAAGGATGGTCTCAGACTGATTTTTATTATTAGAGAGTGTAATATTGACATGTTCTATAAACAAACTGCATGCATGCACATATCATTGTATGTCTGTCAACTTATTAAAACAAACGTGACACCAAAGAGGTTATATGTGAGACACACCTTCCTTGTAGTCATTACAAAGCCGGTGGAGTAGCAATTTCTCATCCCTGCTTAGCAAATATTCTTCAATATCAGCTAACATGAAAGAAGGCCACAGTTTCAGACCCTGGACTTCGTCTAACCATCAAAATATCAGGTGCCTTCAAGGGGTCAGAAATTTGTTTGTCTCTAACTATCAACAAATACTGGTAGTCATTTTCGACAGCAGCTCTCTCTTCCTCGTTTGTCAGCACCAACGGTAGTTTCTGTACCGATGCAGCATACACAAGGGCAGCCAGCTCTTCTTTCTGTTTCTGTCTACTGCCGTATGCAGTCCTGGTTGTAAGAGACAATCTGCAGAGCTTACAAAAATGCTTTAAATCGTCAATTTTCCAGCAGTTGAAATGGTCCAAATCATAGCACTCCTTGCTGCTTTCCGCCATCTTTGAATGTAGTTTGGGAGCTGAAAAATTTAGCTTACCCATAATGCACCACACAGCCCGAGATGTGCACTTCATGTTATGGTCTGGATGCAGGTTGAGGAGCGGTCCAGCGTCTGACTGAACCCAGCACTAAATAACCAGAAGCAGTTCCAAAAGAAACAAATTTATTTTCTTCCCACTGTGCTGTATACAAAATAAATGAGTCTGGTGGGGTGAAGAGGTGGCGCGCTCTCCCAGCGCCTCACCGGATCGGAGCCCGAACGTTCTGGACTCAGGAGTTCCGCCGACACCCCCCAGGTGGCTTTTCCCAAGATTGTACTCTGCGAAGGAGGAACAGAGGTGAGGTTATTCAGTACTTATATCAAGAAACACTATTTAGAGGCACACTTATCAGCAACACGTTCAGGACTGATTTCAGGCTTAATTCAAAAGAACAGCTGCTCACAGCTTGTGGAGGATTATCAATCCGCACGCCACAGCCGCGAGGAGCAAACGAGCAATTCTCTTCAATACTTAAATTTAGCTGCGCAACCACGGCACATTATATTCGCAGATAAGCTTTTAAGGATAATCACCTCTGACGTGTGCTGACAGCGCTTGCCTCTCACCCTCGTCCTCCTTCACAGGCGCAATGTCAGCTTCTGGAGCGGCCCTCAGCGTCCTCAAATGATCGTCACACGGTCGTATTCTCCGGCCCCTAAGCCCAGATCACTCCTGGCTTAAATGCAGTTCTTCATCTCTTCATTGGTACCAGCTGAGAGTCCTTAGAACTGCACGCGAATGTCACAGGTGTCGCAAATCATCCCGATTATAGAATCGCACGTGAGTGCAACAGGTGCAGCAGATCACCGTGACAGAGGTGAGAGACTCTTCTGCAGCACATTCTCCCCCGAGATCAGCCTCAAACCACCTGGGAAGGAAAAGAAACACAAAAACCACAAAACAGTGTCCAGCCAAGCCCCCCAACACACAACACTTCACTTATTACCACCTGTGTTATTTAAGCCTAGTGTGTTTTGAAAGCCTTCGCCAGTTTGTTGAACTTTTGTGCCTTCTTTCCAGCCGTCGTCATAGTCTTGTTTGCCAAGCCGTGCTTTTGACCTTGCTTTGTGTTTTTGGATTTCACATTTGTCCCTGCCCTTGAACCTTGTGGCTCTGTGTTTTGACCTCTGCTCGTTTTTGGACCATGTCTCTACCTCACGATTGTCTGTAACCTCCACACCACTGACTGCCAAAATTGCCTATTTTCATAATAAAAGCCTTTTTGATTACCTGTGAGTCTGCATTTTGTGTCCATCTCCTGTTCAGCACCACACCATCTCACACCATGACACTCAGCAGGAATGTCTGTGTCCAAAAACACAATTCTTTCCTTTGTGAGAAAACCAGGCTACAACGAGATCTCTTTGGTACGAGGTCTCTTCAAACGAACGGTGACTTCCTGAGATTCTAATGATTATTTACTTTGCCAGGAAATGTCAGTGTCGAGATTTTAGTCATGTGACACGTTTCTTCAGGCGTAATCCAGCACGCATGTTTCATTATTAAGGAGGCAAAGGAGATGCCAACGTTCCACCTGGTTGTGGCAGATAGATGTCCACTTCTGAGAGGTGGTGATGGCCTGGTTGTCTGCCTGGGTGGTTCTGTGGTTTGGTGGATGCAGTTACATGTTTGTGAAGTGATTTTTAAGGGCAGTTGGTTGAAATCAGAAAAGTGCCGGAAGAGTCGGCCAACAAACAGCCAAGCAGACATGACCTTTACCCAGATGATTGAATTATGGCAAATTAGACCTTCCTTGGAAATTCCATAACCCACCTCCATATTTGTGACACGTTTGGTGGACATTGAAGTGAACCAGAGGTGGGAGTAAGACATCATCAAGTCACTCTCAAGTCATGAATCAGCAAGTCCCAAGTCAAGTCTCAAGTCATAATGACCACCAAGTGTTTGACAGCTGACTTGAGACTTGACTTGGGACTTGCAGATTGATGACTTGAGAAGGACTTGACAGTGACTTACTCATGCCTCTGGAGTGAACAGTCAGAATTTTCAACTTTGACCTCATTGACCTTGACCTTTGCAAATACAAACCCTTTAAGGGCAATTCTGGGCTGACCATCATCCACATGTCAAGTTTAGTACAAATCAGTCAAGTGACCTTTGAAAGGAATAAACAGACAACTGTTGCTCAAATTCTCATGTGATGTTAGTCTTCCACATTCTGGTGGCGGCGTGTCGGAGCTGAACTATTGTATATTATCAGTATTTTCAAAATAAGGAGCTGTAACATTGTAAAAAACAAAACAGAGTCAGTCAAGGTCCAGATTAATATCGACCACCAGTACTGTTGTCCAGCAGGACATGGACACAAGCTCTGCTGTTGTTGGATGGAGGAGGAGAAATGAAATGATGAAGTGATAAAAAGTCAAAATGTGGAATTGAACCAAGGACCTCATGCATGCAATGCATGTCTTCTGAGTAACATCCCCTTGTTTTTACAGTACTCACATCTTCCCTCTTGTGAAACGATATAGGGACTGAATGAAATGAAGAACAGGGAAAAAACACAAAGAAAAGTTTTCAGTTAAAATCAGTGACACATATTACACAGGAAGTTCAGATACATTTAATTATTTACCGTAATTTATTGACGATTTAATCTGCAAAAAAAAAAAAAAAAATTAAATACATATTTTTATGATTAAATTCATAGAGTTTTTGAGAGAACATTTGTATAATCAAATTCAGATGT
Source organism: Thalassophryne amazonica (assembly GCF_902500255.1). NCBI lineage: Eukaryota > Metazoa > Chordata > Actinopteri > Batrachoidiformes > Batrachoididae > Thalassophryne > Thalassophryne amazonica. The sequence continues at coordinate 19,645,835 of NC_047114.1, read as the reverse complement.
TTGCTGATTGTTGAAACACTTTTTGTGTTGTTCTGCAGCTGTTTTTATGTTATTTTTTTTTTAACTTTGTGGCACAGTATAAACAAAACAAAAACATTTTAAAAATTAATTTCTCATGTTGAAATTTTCCATACAAACCTGCAAATAAAAATCAGAGGTGTGAAACTCCGGCTTCCGAAAGTAAAAGTCCAGCCACATATTAGGTCCATCTTCCTAATTAACCAGCTGATTGTAATTAGTTCAGCTCTTCAGGCAGGTGGATGAGCTAATTATTGAGATCACCTGTTTTAGGTGCACAGGTAGAAGCAACACACTGGAGGGTTTTTACTTTCTGAAGCTGGAATTTTACACCTTTGATATAAACTAGGGAAGTGTGGGTGAAAATATCAGCACAACACAACTAAAGTACTTGCAACAAATAAAAGAAAAAGAGATTTCTTGCCCAGATGACTTTAAACTGACAGTTTTTGATGAAACTTCCTAGTTCCTCCACCTGCTTATTAACTATCAATTATTGCTACTTTGAATTTGTAAATATTTGTATGTATATTCTGTTTTAATTGTTTTTCTGTCATGATTAATTTATTTTGATATGTTGTGTGGTCTTACTCTGTTTCTATGTTACTGGGGCTATGGATGAAAATTAGCATCCTGCTATAATCTGGCATATTTACATGTAATTATGTTCATTAATATGCATTGTCTCATTTCAAATAAACATAAACATAAACTTTATTACGTCCGCCAAAACTACTAAATGGATTCAGCAGAAATTTTTTACCACAGATATATATTAGGCCATTGAAGACTCTGTTTTGGAGGTAATCCGGATCTGGATCTGGATTCTGGAAGACGTTTCACTTCATATAGGCTTTGAAGGATTATTGTTGTGTGGGCCGCTGAAGAGGAGGTACTGCTGGCCCACCACCACCAGAGGGCGCCCTGCTTGGAGTGCGGGCTCCAAGCACGAGAGGGCGCCAGACCCAGAAGAAGTGACAGCTGTCACTCATCCTCTGCACCGTCACTCGTTCATCATCACCACCATAAAAGCCGGACTGCAACTCCACCTCCCCGCCGAGAAATCGACTACCATTACCAAGGTAATTTCTCTGTGAACTTAAGACTGTATATCTGTCTAAACTCTTCTTTGCAGCCGTTTTCCTGTCGGTGAGACTCGTCTGTGGAGGTGGCGTTTGAGGTGTTCAGCGACGGCTTCGCAACACCTCCCACCCAGATAAGTGCTCAAACAGGAGCTGCACGAGTGTGTGCTTGGAGGTGGAGGCGCTTCCTCCCTCGTTAACTGTGGATTTACTGAGTGTGCGGACTCACACTCACTCATCATATTTCTGCTTTCTGCCAGCAGTACCAGGGTCGACAGCCGAAGACAGAGGCCACCTGGGGACTCGGGACTCGGCGGCTCCGGTGTTCTTCAGACCGTTGGTGGTGGAAGCCGTGTGGGATGCAGCTTCTCTCTCGTCGGGGGTCTTCTATCTTCGAGCCTGCCCACACGTCACCTGGTGTTAAATTGACTGTGCAGATTACAGTACGTTTCGTTGTGTATTATCGCAACATTAAATTGTTACCTTTTTGGCTTATTCATTGTCCGTTCATTTGCGCCCCCTGTTGTGGGTCCGTGCTACGACACCTTCCCAACAATTATGTCAAAAATACTTCATGGATTCTCACCACATTTGCACCACAGATAGATTTTAGGGCGTGGAAGACACCACTGAATTTTGGAGGTGATCCAGATCCGGATTGGTGGACATCAGAAATCTCTGATTGCTCTTGTTTTTAAGTGCTTTCTGCATTTACTGTGGTACCTTAATTTGTAAGTGAATTAATGAATACACACACACACACACACACACAATTACATTATTGGCTCAACTCAGTTAGGTTTATTTTACTTAAGATGATATTTAATGCTTGAATATGAGTTCAGGAAAATGAAATAATTCCTTCAAAATAATTGAGTTGATTAAACTGATCAGGTTTTGTCCAAAATAAGATTTAAATAAATGACCTGTTGGTTCCTTGAAAAATGCACAAAACAGTGAATACAGTCAAACATTTTATGTTATAAAGACAATTTATTAAAAAAATATATTTACAGAGAGTAAAAAAATAAAAAAGATTTGGTGATGTCTCTGCAGGCTGCTGGGGGTCAGTGCTGAGGCGTCTTGACCTTTTTAACCTGCACAATAAATAAATAAACATATTCAGATTTTCTATATGATGCCAGCTGCTAAAAACAAGAGTCACGTGTTCGATCTGACTGTTTCCTCACCTTCCTGTTGGGCTTCCACGTCGGGTGGAGCTCATAATGTCATTGGCTCTCGATTCTGGCCAGTTTGAAATATTCTTCTTTCTCCGTTGCAGAAAGAGAATGCCACTGCAAACACTAGACAACACACTAACAGTTCACACACTCACAATGACAAGATCATGCACATGAGGAGTGTGCACACTCACCATCTGTCCCAGAATCTTCTTCACAATGGCACAGTCCTTCACTTTCTGCTGTGCCACCACAAGTGGGCGCTGCTTCTGCCTGAATACCATGAAGGCATTTGAGGGCTTTTTTACGTAGGGTTTGGGATCAACAGAAGTGCTGGGAGGGGTGCTGGGTTTTGAAGGATCAGGTACACAGGTGGGATGAGCAGGAGTGGAGGAAGCCAGAGAAAATGTGGGAGGGACAAAAGTAAATAAAACATTTTCAGCAACAGGAGTGTTGAGCGCCTGGTACTGAGGGCTTCCAAGGTCCATGATCAGGAGATCATCCTGATCCTGAAAACACAAACACAACCAGCGGTTACAAAATATGATCTGTCCATATTTGTCATAAATCCATCTCTCCATTCATTAAAACTCTTAAAGTGCATCTGGCAAATGAAACGTCAAATGAGCTCACTATTCTAAATAAATAAAGTATTATGAAACTATTGGTGTATTGTGTTTTATTTTTGGCAAGATCTTGCCTTGTGGGGTAAAGATGATTCTGAGAAAGCCCAGAACTACACAAGAGGACCTGGTCAATGACCTGAAGAGAGCTGGGACCACAGTCACAAAGATTGCCATTAATAACACACTACGCCGTCATGGTTTAAAATCCTGCAGGGCACACAAGGTCCCCCTGCTCATGCCAGCACATGTCCAGGCCCTTTTGAAATTCACCAGTGACCATCTGGATGATCTTGAGGAGGCATGGGAGAAGGTCATGTGGTCAGATGAGACCAAAATAGAGCTTTTTGTGATTACCTCCACTTACCATATTTGGAAGATGAGAACAACCCCAAGGACAACATTCCAACTGTGAAGCATGGGAGTGGACACATCATTTTTGGGGGTGCTTTTCTGCAAAGGGGACAGGACGACTGCACCGTTATGAAGGGAGGATGGATGGGGTCATGTATCCTTAGATTTTGGAAAACAACCTCCTTCCCTCAGTAAAAGCATTGAAGATGGGTCGTGACTGGGTCTTCCAGCAGGACAATGACCCGAAACACAGCCAGGGCAACTAAGGAGGGGCTCTGTCAGAAGCATTTCAAGGTCCTGGAGTGGCTGAGCCAGTCTCCAGACTGCCTCCAGCCAGGGAGCTGAAACTTGAAACCTGAAAGATCTGGAGAAGATCTGGATGGAGAAGTGGACCAAAATCCCTGCTGCAGTGTGTGTAAAGTTGGTCAAGAACTACAGGAAACGTCCGACCTCTGTAACTGAAAACAAAGGTTTCTGTACCAAATATTAAGGTCTGTTTTTCTATTGTATGAAATACTTATTTCATGTGATAAAATGCAAATTAATTATTTAAAACTCATACAATGTGATTTTCTGATTTTTATTTACGGGGGATTCTGTCTCTCACAGTTGAAGTGTACCTATGATAAAAATTACAGATGTCTCCATTCTTTGTAGGTGGGAAAACTTGCAATCTCGACAGTAGATCAAAATACTTATTTGTCTCACTGTAGCATAACGCCCCCTTGAGGGCCTCTATTGAAATTAATAGGAAAAACTGCATGTCATGTCGTGCCATGCTAAGGTAAGCCACTACGTGTGGGAGGCCAGCGAGTCTTGCTGAGGAAACCACTTCTGGGATCACAGAGTCGGACAGAATGCGATAACAAGTGACCCGTGTTAACAGGAGATCTGTGACGTGTACGCGCTTCACCGTTTGTGTTACTGACCAAACTGTGCTAAATCGATAGCTCGCTTCACTGAACAAATAACAGCACCACATAGTGGAACAATAATTCTACATGGCTCTGTGTGTGAACACAGCAGGAGTGAAATCAGAGAAACCACTTTCACGGGAGGATTATTCAGTCTGATTGAGACATATGAAATCTTTTTTTTTTCTTCTGAATAGACTGCAGGTTACAAAGAGGAGGAGACGGACATATGCTGATGACAAAATATAAAAATATTACAACCACAACCACATTAAAGTCATATTACTACATTTGTAAACAAAAAGCAACAGAGAAGTGGACACAGGTGGAGCGACCTTCAGCCTCCAAACACTCAGCACCTGAGGTTAATTCACTGTTATGGCTAAAAACAGCTGTGAATCTGTGTGCAGATGCTGTTTGGCTAATTTTATTTTTTATCAGCTACATCAGGGCTTACACAAGTTAAAGAGTTGGAAGTAATGTTTCATAATCTGGTGAACAGTTTTTGTAAAGATAGTGTTGATTAGAGTGAGATATGCGCTTTAAACATAACAGCTCCTTCTTTCATGAACAAAATAATGTATCATTAGCAGTGATCAAAAGTATTAGTACTCATTTTTTTCTGCTGATCTTTTGTCAGATCTACATTCATGTTATTGAACACACACTGTGTTTAATGTTTTTATTTGTTGCTTCAGGCAGAACTGAAGACAAACATCCTGCTTTTATGACACTTGAAAGTATTTTGTGTTTCTTTATTTTGAACTTTAAACTTTTATTTATGACATAATGATATTATACTCCTGCTGACTGTGTGTTCTGTCCAACCCTACCCGTTCCTCCATAGGAGGTGAAGGAGGAGAAGCTTTGTGCTCCGTGACTCTGAGATCACGGAAACACTCCATCATGAAGTCGGCCATCTTCACCAGTCGATCGATTTCATCGTCATGATCAAGCAGGTCCAAGTAGAGTGACATCTGAGTGGAATCCATGACGTCCACTGGAGTTTGAACATGACATTAATCATAATTACTTTATTTGTACAAAATTACAGACATAATAAAAACATCAAACAAAACAGTATAAAATATAAAAAGCCATAAAAATGATTAAAAATCAAAAGATGAATTGTACAAAAATCACATAAATCAGCAAAATATGATTCAAATTAGTTTTAAAATATTCCAATTATAAACGGCAGAAAATTAAATTGTTTAAAGGTTGGCCTGAAATTATTCAGCAGAACTGGACTTTAAAAACCATTATCAGATAATTCCACAAAGTAGTAGCAAGAAACTACAGCCTTGTAGAATTTTAGTTTGACTCGACTCAGTATTGGTAACTGGACTGCATTTATATAGCGCTGTTCCATCTGCATCAGACACTCAAAGCACTTTTCAATAATGTCTCACATTCATCCCAATGTCATTGTACTTACAAGATGCTCACTACACACCAGGAGCAACTAGGGGATTAAGGACCTTGCCCAAGGGCCCTTAATGATTGGCTGGGATTTGAACCAAGGATCCTCTGGTCTCAAGCCCAACACTTAACCACTCGACCATCAGCTCCCCTATTAATGTATTAATGAAGTATTAATGAAGCTTATTTTTGTAATTAGAAATGACTAGATTTGCCTTCAATTCAGGGTCAGTCTTGATCAAATCCCGGTGTTGTGCTCATAAATGCCAAGCAGGAACTGAATGTCATCCTGCAGTCTATAGCAAAGTAGGCGACTTCAGCGACTGTTAGTGTGAGGCTATTTGGTTTTTGTTTTTTTGCCCTTGATGATGTTTGAATGCGCTTCCTGCTTCAATTCTATTATAATCACATGTTAATACACTCAAAAAAAGAAAAAAAGCTGAGCTAAAATATTGTATATAATGACGGAATTTGAAGAGAAAGCTTATTTAATATAACATTGTCTGTCCATGCAGCAAGATCACTTAAAATAAGTTGTTCCCAGACTTACTTATGCCACAGGAAAAAAATCTTGTTACACAGATTTTGGACACATTCAAAGATGGTTAACCTTGATGTATTTTAAGAGGTATTTTAAGAGGCTAAAAAGTCACATTCTGTTTCAATCTGATCCATTTTTTGTTTGAGTGACGCAGGTGACAGCCAATCAGAGTAGAGCTGCACTGTGACGTCAGTTGCTGATCTCTTCAAAAATGCTTGTTTTGTGTGTTTATATACATGTTACTCATATATTATGTAAATGTTAGCAAGAAATAAACACTTCTAAAACTGAAAACACTGTTTTTGTAGCCTGATAACACCTCTAAAAGGATTTATAAGCTATTTAGCAGACATTAGCATGATGACATCACACTCTGCTAGCTAGGTGTAAACTCTGTTTCATTTGTGTGTAAATATAACCTCTTTGTCATATATTATGTAAATATTAGCGAGAATTAAACCCTTCTAAAACAGAAAATGCTGTTTGTGGAAACTAATCATACCTCTGCAGTGATTTATAAGACATTTAGCTGACATTAGCATGTGTGCTAATGTTCTCTAACTCAAAGCTAACTTGCTATGGGTTATCTGTCTTATTAATATCTGCAACTGCACAGAGGGTGAGTTACAAATATTTTTTGATTTGCACACTGGTATTTTAGCATTGAGTTATTTTTATAATTTACACACAATACTTTGGTGTGTATTTATTTCAGTTAAATCATTTTTAGTTTACCTGTATGATTTGTAATCTGTTGACAAACCACTGCTGAAGAAGTTAAAGTTGCTTTCTGCTCCAAAACGTGTCATCAAGCTGTTGGTTTGTGTGTTTATGAAGTAAAATTCAGTCTGTGCTCTCAGAAAGTCAGTGAGGTGCTCAAACGTCAGGAGAGTTGTTGTTGTCTGGTTACCATTGAGACATTATGCTGCATTCAAAACTGTCAGAATTTTGGATATTCCATCCTCTGGCTCGGGAAAAATGCCTTGAATGCTCCATTGGACCAGAATTTTCACTTGTGACACACAGCAGTGGTAAATGCCTTTGTGATTAGTGTTGAAAATGCATCATTAAATGAATATTTAAGGAACTATTACTGCTGTATGTAATATTTTCACAGTCTATGTAGATTTAATTAAGTTACCAGCACCACACAACAGCAAAAAGTCATTGATAGTTATATTTAGCCATAAAACATAACATTAGCCTAGCTCTATGGTAGGCTAAGTACTTGGTCCATATTTGTCTACAAGGTGATCGTATGAATGCACTTTTTCTTAGAAGTAGTGATTTTTCATGGCAGCTATTTCAGAGCTTACAAGGGTTTTGAATGCAGCATTAAAGCTATATGCTGCATCATTTAGATTTCATCAACTATATTTGAACCATTTTAGTAAAACTGCAATATTTGAGGTTTTTTTTAATAAAAGAACTTTAAATGAAATTTACTCCTGATTTGTCTTTTTAAAATCTTTTGTTTGTTTGTTTGTAACCAGCATGGAGTCCACAATTTTTCAAATATTCAGATTTTTTTTTTATTTATTACTGCAGATTCAGATTCCAATAGGCAAGAACTGATTTAATTTTCGAAGTCATAGGTCAAATGTTAAAGTCAAGAAAAATCTTGGAAAAATGAAATCTCTACCTTTAACATTGAACATATTTTCAAAAATTCATAAGTGTGTCAAAAAAGACAAAATTTCTTGAATATTTAAGAGCTTTATGTGGGTTTGCATCCTTTATCGACTGACAAAATTTGATCTGGATCTGATCTAGAGTATAGATTTTGGGGCCATTTAAATTTAACATTGTAAACCCCATTTAATGTATACAGTATTTTACATTATGTCTTAACATGCACCGATGTCTCTTATATTTGAAAATGAGGTGCAGACTGGCACTCACTATCGCCTGACAAAGTTTGAGCCGGATCTGATCTGGACTGTGGATTTTGTTGACATTTGAATTTAATATTGAAAATCCCATTTGGTGTACATTTTACATTATGTAGTTGTGGTGATTCTGTCGGCAGAGGACTGGTATGTGGTTAAGTCCCTGACCATATCTTGGCTAAGTTGAGGACGTGGAAGGCCAACAGTGATCTTGAATCTTGGGTTAACGGAAAGCACGGCACAGAAACACCTGTCTGTTGTTCTCTACACACTGTAAGAACCTTCTTCATTTACATATCAACAGCTGTAGAAATCTGTCTCACTGTGAGCCCTCTGGGGTTTTCTAAACTGGATTTGTGTTCTGAATTTTAGAAAATGCGTCATAAATCCTCACGGTAGAGCTCAAAAGGCTACATGTTTGCAGGATGACCACTAGGTGTCAGTCATGTCACAAAATTAGAAAGCAAACGTTGACTAATGCAGTGAATATTTCCTGTTAATAGATGTATTTTAAGTACACTTTTACCTTTTTTTTTAATGGTTTTCACCAGTCCAAAAGAGAGGATTGGGGACACACCAATTTACTTTCATTTTAAAGGACACATGACCTCATTATCTGTAGTTTTAACACAAATATTACCTGCTGTTCAGAGGTCTGATGTGTAATATGACTACTTTAAAGAGAAAACTCTTCTTTTAACAAAATAACGGCAGAAAATTGGAAATATGTTGCTGTTTTCACAAACCTGTCTGTGGACAAGATAACTCAAAAATCTGTTGATCTGTGAGCGACCCCTGGTGGGCTGTGAATATATTAACATATCACATTTAAAAATAATATATTTTAACTTAAAAATGTTTCTAAAACAGTTTACAAATGACTCCAAAGGCCAATAGATAATAATATACTGTTGTTATATATTGTTGGTTTGGTAATCACACCTCTTGTTTTGGGATATTTGAAGATTTAGATGGTCTGAGAGCGTGCAGCGAATGCATCATCCCTCTGATACCTTTCAATTTAACTTTACGTTCTACCTAAAATTTCTAAATGAGGACTTTTGTCACATGTTTCTTGTTTAGTTTGGACAGTGAGAATTCTGTCAGATGGTCCTGAAGTGATGTCTCCTGTTTCTCCTCTGGAGGAAGATGCTGACTGTGAGTCTGAAAACATCTGCTCACCTGAGGTGGAAAGTCAGCTGGATGCAGATGTCGCACCTCAAAGTGACAGAGAAGAGCTCAGCTGTTCAGGTGAATCATGTGCAATGATGGGGTGAAAATGGAAAACTTCAGCTGTGGGTGTTTTTGCATCTTCCTTTTCCTTTCTCTCTTTTCCATCTGTCCTTTCTTCCAGATGAGGAACAGGACTCACCTAATGCTGTGCATCGTCATCAGGCAGCAGAGCTCATCTTTAACACTACCCACACTATGTGCGAGTGACTGCTAGATGATGAGAGTCTGATGAGCAGATCCACGGCTCCACAAGAACTTTTCTTTTTAGTCCAAATGCTGCAGGTGCGTCTGTCCATCATGAACGTCTAAACATGACACATATCAAGAGGATTACTGAATCATCTCCAGAGTTCACATGAACGTTTCCCACATAAACCTCAAAGAATAGTTTGAATTTGACTTTGCTGTGACACTATGGAGCCAAAGATGACGGCTCTTACATTTAACTAGCATGTTGCCTGTGGGGATCCAAGGGCTCTAGATTGGGTCGTGTTTATAAAATAGGTAGCTGACATTTTTCAAGGGTGGTAGTAAATTATGCAAAGTTTCAATAATGAGTTGGGAAGGTGTGTGAGTCCAGAGTGTTTATAGAACCTCAGACCTCAACAGTTTTTAGAAGAACTCAACCTTCTATTTCCTGTTAATTGTGTAATTTTTTTTTTAATGTTAATTTACTGTCTTGATGTATTTACAACCCCTGGCAAAAATTATGGAATCACCGGCCTCGGAGGATGTTCATTCAGTTGTTTAATTTTGTAGAAAAAAAGCAGATCACAGACATGACACAAAACTAAAGTCATTTCAAATGGCAACTTTCTGGCTTTAAGAAACACTATAAGAAATCAGGAAAAAAAAAATTGTGTCAGTCAGTAACGGTTACTTTTTTAGACCAAGCAGAGGAAAAAAATATGGAATCACTCAATTCTGATGAAAAAATTATGGAATCATGAAAAACAAAAGAACGCTCCAACACATCACTAGTATTTTGTTGCACCACCTCTGGCTTTTATAACAGCTTGCAGTCTCTGAGGCATGGACTTAATGAGTGATAAACAGTACTCTTCATCAATCTGGCTCCAACTTTCTCTGATTGCTGTTGCCAGATCAGCTTTGCAGGTTGGAGCCTTGTCATGGACCATTTTCTTCAACTTCCACCTAAGATTTTCAATTGGATTAAGATCCAGACTATTTGCAGGCCATGACATTGACCCTATGTGTCTTTTTGCAAGGAATGTTTTCACAGTTTTTGCTCTATGGCAAGATGCATTATCATCTTAATGTTGGGGAAAGTGTAGTGACACGGACCCACAACAGGGGGCGCAAATGAACGGTCAATAGATGAGCCAAAAGGTAACAATTTAATGTTGTGAATGTGCACAACGATGATACAGACAATCACAGAATCTGACAGCAGTCAATACACCAAGGTGACGTGTGGAGCCGCCAAGTCCCGAATTCCCAGGTGATCACCATCCCCGACTGTCGGATCTGGTACTGCTGGCGAGGAGCACAAACAGTGAGATGTGGGTGTGTGCACACCCAGTAACAAAAACAGTCAGAAGGTGGAAAGTCACCTCCACCTCTAATCACACACTCATGCAGCTCCTGTTACTCCACTTATCTGGTTTGGGTGTGAAGCGAAGCCGTCGCTGTCCACACTAAACGCCAATCCAGCAGATAAGGCACACTACAGGAAAGCGGCTGCAAAAAGAGTTCAGACTATGACAGTTTTAGATACAGCAGAGAATATTACCTTCACAGGTAGATGATATCTCGGCAACGAGGTGGAGATGATGTCCGGTCTTTATGGAGTGAGATGATGTAGAGTAGATGGGTGACAGCTGTCAAGAGATAATGAGTGACAGCTGTCACCCCCGGCTGTGTCCGTGGCGGCAGCGCCCTCTTGTTCCTGAAGCCCGCACTTCAGGCATGGCGCCCTCTGGTGGTGGGCCAGCAGTACCTCCTCTTCAGGCAGCCCACACAACAGGACCCCCCCCCCCCTCAACGGGCGCCTCCTGGCGCCTGACCAGGCTTGTCCGGGTGGCGGCGGTAGAAGTCGGCCAGGAGGGCCGGATCCAGGATGAAGCTCCTCTTCACCCAGGAGCGTTCCTTGGGTCCATACCCCTCCCAGTCCACCAAATACTGGAATCCCCGGCCCATCCGACGGACGTCTAGGAGCCGGCGCACCGTCCAAGCCGGCTCCCCGTCGAGGATCCGGGCAGGAGGCGGCGCCGGTCCGGGAGCACAGAGGGGTGAGGTGTGGTGAGGTTTGATTCGTGACACATGAAAAACCGGGTGGATCCGCAGTGAAGCTGGGAGTCGGAGCTTCACTGTGGCAGGACTGAGGATTTTGAGGATTTTGTAAGGTCCGATGTACCTGTCCTTGAGCTTCGGGGAGTCCACCTGGAGGGGGATGTCCTTTGTGGACAGCCACACCTCCTGCCTGGGCCGGTAAGCAGGGGCCGGGGACCGCCGGCGGTCTGCATGGGTCTTTGCCCTCGTCCGGGCCTTCAACAAGGCAGAACGGGCGGAGCGCCACACCCGATGGCACCTCCGCAGGTGGGCCTGGACCGAGGGCACACCGACCTCTCCCTCCACCACGGGAAACAATGGGGGCTGATACCCCAAACACACCTCAAATGGGGAGAGGCCGGTGGCAGAGGACACCTGGTTGTTATGCGCATACTCGATCCAGGCCAGATGTTCACTCCAGGCCGTCGGGTGTGCGGACGTCACACAGCGCAGGGCTTGCTCCAATTCCTGATTGGCCCGTTCCGCCTGTCCATTGGTCTGTGGGTGATACCCGGACGAGAGGCTCATGGTGGCCCCCAGTTCCCGGCAGAAGCTCCTCCAGACGTGTGAGGAAAACTGGGGACCACGATCAGAGACGATGTCGGTGGGTATCCCATGCAGACGGACGACATGGTGGACCAGAAGGTCTGCAGTCTCCTGGGCCGTGGGGAGCTTCGGGAGGGCCACGAAGTAGGCCGCCTTGGAGAATCGGTCCACTATCGTGAGGATGGTGGTGTTGCCCTGGGACGGCGGGAGGCCCGTGACAAAATCCAGACCGATGTGGGACCAGGGGCGATGAGGCACAGGAAGTGGCTGAAGAACTCCCTCTGCCTTCTGGTGGTCTGCCTTGCCCCTGGCACAGGTGGTGCAGGCCTGGATATATTCCCCGATGTCGGCCTCCAGGGATGCCCACCAGAAGCGCTGCCGGACCACTGCCACGGTCCTTCGCACCCCCGGATGACAGGAGAGCTTAGAACCGTGACAGAAATCCAAGACAGCAGCCCTGGCCTCTGGTGGGACGTAGAGTTTGTTCTTCGGCCCAGTTCCGGGCTCTGTGCCAGGGCCTCCCGGACGGTCTTCTCCACGTCCCAGGTGAGGGTGGCTACGACAGTGGACTCCGGAATGATGGGCTCCGGTGGATCCGACACCTCAGTCTTGACCTCATCTTCATGCACCCGGGACAAGGCATCCGATCTCTGGTTCTTGGTCCCGGGGTGGTAGGTGATTCGGAAGTCAAAACGCCCGAAGAACAGTGACCAGCGGGCTTGCCTGGGGTTCAGCCGCTTGGCGGTCCTGATATACTCCAGGTTCCGATGGTCAGTGAAAACCGTGAACGGCACAGACGCTCCCTCCAACAGGTGTCTCCACTCCTCAAGAGCCTCTTTCACCGCAAGGAGTTCTCGATTGCCGACGTCATAGTTCCGTTCAGCTGGGGTCAACCTGTGAGAAAAGTAGGCACACGGGTGAAGAACCTTATCGGTCTCTCCGCTCTGGGATAGCACGGCTCCTATCCCTGAGTCAGAGGCGTCCACTTCAACCACAAACTGGCGGCTAGGGTCGGGCTGCACCAGAACTGGTGCAGACAAGAACCAGCGTTTCAACTCCTTGAACGTGGCTTCGCACCGATCCGACCAGGTGAAGGGGACTTTTGGAGAGGTCAGGGCTGTCAGGGGGCTAACTACCTGACTGTAGCCCTTAATGAACCTCCTGTAGAAATTCGCAAAGCCGAGGAACTGTTGCAGCTTCCTACAGCTTGTTGGTTGGGGCCAATCTCTCACCGCCGCAACCTTGGCCGGATCAGGGGCGACGGAGTTGGAGGAGATGATGAACCCCAGGAAGGACAAAGAGGTGCGGTGGAACTCACACTTCTCGCCCTTCACAAACAGCCGGTTCTCCAACAACCGCTGCAGGACCTGACGTACATGCTGGACATGAGTCTCAGGGTCCGGGGAAAAGATGAGTATGTCATCCAGATATACGAAGACGAATCGGTGCAGGAAGTCCCGCAAGACGTCGTTTACTAATGCTTGGAACGTCGCGGGGGCGTTAGTGAGGCCGAACGGCATGACCAGGTACTCAAAATGACCTAATGGGGTGTTGAATGCCGTCTTCCATTCGTCTCCCTTCCGGATCCGAACCAGGTGGTACGCATTCCTAAGGTCCAGTTTGGTGAAAATTTGGGCTCCATGCAGGGGCGTGAACACTCAATCTAACAGGGGCAGAGGGTATCGGTTGCGAACCGTTATGTCGTTCAGCCCCCTGTAATCAATGCATGGACGGAGTCCGCCATCTTTCTTGCCCACAAAAAAGAAACCTGCACCCATCGGGGAGGTGGAATTCCGGATCAACCTGGCAGCTAATGAGTCCCGGATGTAGGTCTCCATTGATTCGCGCTCGGGACGTGAGAGATTGTACAGCCTGCTGGACGGGAACTCAACGCCCGGGACCAAATCAATGGCACAATCGTACGGACGGTGCGGGGGAAGGGTGAGCGCCAGATCCTTGCTGAAGACATCAGCAAGATCATGGTACTCAACCGACACCGCCGTCAGATTGGGAGGGACTTTAACCTCCTCATTAGCGTTTACACCGGGAGGAACCGAGGATCCTAAACAATTCCGGTGGCAGGTTTCGCTCCACTGAGCCACAACCCCAGACGGCCAATCAATCCGGGGATTGTGTTTAATCATCCATGGGAAGCCCAAAATCACGCGGGAGGTAGAAGGAGTTACAAAAAACTCAATCTCCTCCCGGTGATTCCCAGACACTACCAGGGTTACAGGTAGTGTCTTGTGTGTGATAAAAGGGAGAAGAGTGCCATCTAGTGCTCACACCTTCACTGGCGAAGAAAGCGGCACCAGAGGGAGCCCTACCTCCCTTGCCCATCTGTTATCCAGCAGATTCCCTTCTGACCCCTGTGTCCACCAGTGCTGGGGCTTGAAGGGTTAAATCCCCGCTCAGGATTGTAACTGGGAGTCGTGTTGAAAGATGTGTATGACCCACGTGAATGTTTTGACCCCCCCTCAGCCCAGTCTCTAAGGGCGGGCGTTTGTGTTTTGACCGTTTGGGGCAGACTCTCTGCTGATGCTCACTCGAGCCGCAGACAAAGCACTCCCCGCGGATCAGCCTCCTCTGTTTGAATGTGGCCCTGCTCGTGTCCCTAGCATCGTCAGCAGGGGGAGCTGTAGCCACACGGAGAGCTGTGGCTGTGGAGCGTGGGGAAGACGGCTCTCTTTCGGACCCGGGAGGAAGAGGGACGGCTTGTGCCTGACCACGCCCTTCGCCTCGCTCCCTTCAGCGTTCTTCTAACCGATTGTCCAATCGTATAACCAAATCGATAAGCTCAGCCAAATCCCGCGTTTCCTCCTTAGCCACCAGGTGCTCCTTCAGGACCGACGACAGTCCGTTTATGAAGGCGGCGCGGAGCGCAGTCATATTCCAGCCGGATCTCGCAGCCGTGATGCGGAAGTCGACTGCATATTCGGCTGCGCTCCGGCGCCCCTGTCTCATTGACAGCAGCACGGTAGACGCGGTTTCGCCTCTGTTGGGGTGATCAAAAACAGTTCTGAGCTCCCTCACAAACCCAGTATAAGAGGCAAGGAGCCGTGAACCTTGTTCCCAAAGCGCTGTAGCCCAAGCGAGTGCCTTACCTCGAAGCAAATTAATCATGTAAGCCACCTTACTGGCGTCAGACGCGTACATCACGGGACGCTGTGCAAAGACGAGCGAACACTGCATAAGAAAGTCCGCGCATGTCTCCACACAACCTCCGTACGGCTCTGGGGGGCTTATGTATGCTTCAGGGGATGGTGGGGGGGGTCGTTGAATGACCAGTGGAATGTCTGTATTCGGCACCGGGTCGGCAGGAGGAGGAGCTGCAGCAGCGCCCTGAGCACGCGCTTCCACCTGCGCAGTGAGAGCCTCCATCCTGCGATTAAGGATGATGTTTTGCTCGGTCATCAGGTCCATCCGAGCGGTAAAGGCGGTGAGGATGTGCTGCAACTCACCAATCACGCCTCCAGCCGACGCCTGTGCACCCTGCTCTTCCATTGGCTGTCCAACAGATGGTTGACGCCCCTCAGGATCCATGACGTTGGCCGAGATATCCTGTTGGAGAAAGTGTAGTGACACGGACCCACAACAGGGGGCGCAAATGAACGGTCAATAGATGAGCCAAAAGGTAACAATTTAATGTTGTGAATGTGCACAACGATGATACAGACAATCACAGAATCTGACAGCAGTCAATACACCAAGGTGACGTGTGGAGCCGCCAAGTCCCGAATTCCCAGGTGATCACCATCCCCGACTGTCGGATCTGGTACTGCTGGCGAGGAGCACAAACAGTGAGATGTGGGTGTGTGCACACCCAGTAACAAAAACAGTCAGAAGGTGGAAAGTCACCTCCACCTCTAATCACACACTCATGCAGCTCCTGTTACTCCACCTATCTGGTTTGGGTGTGAATCAAAGCCGTCGCTATCCACACTAAACGCCAATCCAGCAGATAAGGCACACTACAGGAAAGCGGCTGCAAAAAGAGTTCAGACTATGACAGTTTTAGATACAGCAGAGAATATTACCTTGATAGGTAGATGATATCTCGGCAACGAGGTGGAGATGATGTCTGGTCTTTATGGAGTGAGATGATGTAGAATAGATGGGTGACAGCTGTCAAGAGATAATGAGTGACAGCTGTCACCCCCGGCTGTGTCCGTGGCGGCAGCGCCCTCTTGTACCTGAAGCCCGCACTTCAGGCAGGTGGGCCAGCAGTACCTCCTCGTCAGGCGGCCCACACAACACATAAAATGATTTCATCATCCCCAAACATCCTTTCAATTGATGGGATAAGAAAAGTGTCCAAAATATCAACGTAAACTTGTGCAGTTATTGATGATGTAATGACAGCCCCAGTGCCTTTACCTGACATGCAGCCCCATATCATCAAAGACTGTGGAAATTTACATGTTCTCTTCAGGCAGTCATCTTTATAAATCTCATTGGAACGGCACCAAACAAAAGTTCCAGCATCATCACCTTGCCCAATGCAGATTCGAGATGCATCACTGAATATGACTTTCATCCAGTCATCCACAGTCCACGATTGCTTTTCCTTAGCCCATTGTAACCTTGTTTTTTTCTGTTTAGGTGTTAATGATGGCTTTCGTTTAGCTTTTCTGTATGTAAATCCCATTTCCTTTAGGCGGTTTCTTACAGTTCGGTCACAGACGTTGACTCCAGTTTCCTCCCATTCGTTCCTCATTTGTTTTGTTGTGCATTTTCGATTTTTGAGACATATTGCTTTAAGTTTTCTGTCTTGACGCTTTGATGTCTTCCTTGGTCTACCAGTATATTTGCCTTTAACAACCTTCCCATGTTGTTTGTATTTGGTCCAGAGTTTAGACACAGATGACTGTGAACAACCAACATCTTTTGCAACACTGCGTGATGATTTACCCTCTTTTAAGAGTTTGATAATCCTCTCCTTTGTTTCAATTGACATATCTCGTGTTGGAGCCATGATTCATGTCAGTCCACTTGGTGCAACAGATCTCCAAGGTGTGATCACTCCTTTTTATATGCAGACTAACGAGCAGATCTGCTTTGATGCAGGTGTTAGTTTTGGGGATGAAAATTTACAGGGTGATTCCATAATTTATTCCTCAGAATTGAGTGATTCCACATTTTTTTCCCTCTGCTTGGTCTAAAAAAAGTAACCGTTACTGACTGCCACAATTATTTTTCCTGATTTCTTATAGTGTTTCTTAAAGCCAGAAAGTTGCCATTTGAAATGACTTTAGTTTTGTGTCATGTCTGTGATCTGCTTTTTATTCTACAAAATTAAACAACTGAATGAACATCCTCCGAGGCCGGTGATTCCATAATTATTGCCAGGGGTTGTATAAATTGTTTCAGCTTCTATTTTGTCATTTGATTTTGAAATGGACACAGACCCGCCCCCTCATCAACAGCAGCAGTGTCAGCTGAGAGAACGTGTCTCAGGTGCATATTGATGTGGACATCGTGCAACACGTCTACGTTGCTGTGACCCAGAGGCTGGACCTGTGAATATGCCCTGTGTGACAGACGCCCTGTATGCTGGTGTTCGATCTGTCCCCCCTGAAGTGTCAGCTAACCACAGGCCCACAAAGGACTGCAGCGGCTCATGAGGCCATGGACCCAACTGGAGACATGGTGGACAGGTTGTCAGGTTGTGTACACACATACAGTGGTGCCAAAATTATTTAGTCAGCCCCTGATTGTGCAAGTTCTCCTACTTAGAGAGATGAGGGAGGTCTGTAATTTCATTATAGGTACACTTCAACTATGAGAGACAAAATGAGAAAAAAAAAATCCAGGAAATCACATTGTAGGATTTTTATAGAATTTATTTGTAAATTATGGTGGAAAATAAGTATTTGGTCACCCACAAACAACCAACATTTCTGGCTCTCACAGACCTGTAACTTCTTCTTTAAGAAGCTCTTCTGTCCTCAACCTTTGAACTTGTTATCTGTATAAAAGACACCTGTCCACAGCCTCAAACAGTCAGAATGCAAACTCAACCATGGCCAATCAATCAATCAATCAATTTTTTTATATAGCGCCAAATCACAACAAACAGTTGCCCCAAGGCGCTTTATATTGTAAGGCAAGGCCATACAATAATTATGTAAAACCCCAACGGTCAAAACGACCCCCTGTGAGCAAGCACTTGGCTACAGTGGGAAGGAAAAACTCCCTTTTAACAGGAAGAAACCTCCAGCAGAACCAGGCTCAGGGAGGGGCAGTCTTCTGCTGGGACTGGTTGGGGCTGAGGGAGAGAACCAGGAAAAAGACATGCTGTGGAGGGGAGCAGAGATCGATCACTAATGATTAAATGCAGAGTGGTGCATACAGAGCAAAAAGAGAAAGAAACAGTGCATCATGGGAACCCCCCAGCAGTCTACGTCTATAGCAGCATAACTAAGGGATGGTTCAGGGTCACCTGATCCAGCCCTAACTATAAGCTTTAGCAAAAAGGAAAGTTTTAAGCCTAATCTTAAAAGTAGAGAGGGTGTCTGTCTCCCTGATCTGAATTGGGAGCTGGTTCCACAGGAGAGGAGCCTGAAAGCTGAAGGCTCTGCCTCCCATTCTACTCTTACAAACCCTAGGAACTACAAGTAAGCCTGCAGTCTGAGAGCGAAGCGCTCTATTGGGGTGATATGGTACTACGAGGTCCCTAAGATAAGATGGGACCTGATTATTCAAAACCTTATAAGTAAGAAGAAGAATTTTAAATTCTATTCTAGAATTAACAGGAAGCCAATGAAGAGAGGCCAATATGGGTGAGATATGCTCTCTCCTTCCAGTCCCCGTCAGTACTCTAGCTGCAGCATTTTGAATTAACTGAAGGCTTTTTAGGGAACTTTTAGGACAACCTGATAATAATGAATTACAATAGTCCAGCCTAGAGGAAATAAATGCATGAATTAGTTTTTCAGCATCACTCTGAGACAAGACCTTTCTAATTTTAGAGATATTGCGTAAATGCAAAAAAGCAGTCCTACATATTTGTTTAATATGCGCTTTGAATGACATATCCTGATCAAAAATGACTCCAAGATTTCTCACAGTATTACTAGAGGTCAGGGTAATGCCATCCAGAGTAAGGATCTGGTTAGACACCATGTTTCTAAGATTTGTGGGGCCAAGTACAATAACTTCAGTTTTATCTGAGTTTAAAAGCAGGAAATTAGAGGTCATCCATGTCTTTATGTCTGTAAGACAATCCTGCAGTTTAGCTAATTGGTGTGTGTCCTCTGGCTTCATGGATAGATAAAGCTGGGTATCATCTGCGTAACAATGAAAATTTAAGCAATACCGTCTAATAATACTGCCTAAGGGAAGCATATATAAAGTGAATAAAATTGGTCCTAGCACAGAACCTTGTGGAACTCCATAATTAACTTTAGTCTGTGAAGAAGATTCCCCATTTACATGAACAAATTGTAATCTATTAGACAAATATGATTCAAACCACCGCAGCACAGTGCCTTTAATACCTATGGCATGCTCTAATCTCTGTAATAAAATTTTATGGTCAACAGTATCAAAAGCAGCACTGAGGTCTAACAGAACAAGCACAGAGATGAGTCCACTGTCCGAGGCCATAAGAAGATCATTTGTAACCTTCACTAATGCTGTTTCTGTACTATGATGAATTCTAAAACCTGACTGAAACTCTTCAAATAGACCATTCCTCTGCAGATGATCAGTTAGCCAAGACCAAAGAGCTGTCGAAGGACACCAGGAAGAAAATTGTAGATGTCCACCAGGCTGGGAAGAGTGAATCTACAATAGTCAAGCAGGTTGGTGTGAATAAATCAACTGTGAGAACAATTGTAAGAAAATGGAAGACATGCAGGACCATTGATAATCTCCCTCGAGCTGGGGTTCCACGCAAGATGTCATCCCATGGGATCAAAATGATCATGAAAACAGTGAACAAAAATCCCAGAATTACACGGAGGGACCTGATGAATGACCTGCAGACAGCTGGGACCAAAGTAACAAAGGTTACACAATATGCAGAGAGGGACTCAAATCCTGCAGTGCCAGGTGTGTCCCCGTGCTTAAGCCAGTACATGTCCAGGCATGTCTGAAGTTTGCCAGAGAGCATATGGATGATTCAGAAGAGGAGTGGGAGAATATCTTGTCGTCAGATGAAACCAAAATAGAACTTTTTGGTAAAAACTCAACTCATTGTGTTTGGAGGAAGAAGAATGCTGAGTTCCATCCCAAGAACACCATACCTACTGTGAAGCTTGGGGGTGGAAACATCATACTTTGGGGCTGTTTTTCTGCAAAGGGGGCTGGACGACCAATCCGTGTTAAGGGAAGAATGAACGTGGCCATGTATCATGAGATTTTAAGCCAAAACCTCCTTCCATCAGTGAGAGCATTGAAGATGCAACGTGGCTGGGTCTTCCAGCTTGACAATGATCCTAAACACACTACTCAGGCAATGGAGTGGCTCCGTAAAAAGCATCCTGGAGTGGCCAGGCCAGTCTCCAGACCTCAACCCCATAGAAAATTTGTTGAGGGAGTTGAAAGTCTATGTTGCCCAGCGATAGCCCCAAAACATCACTACTCTAGAGGAGATCTGCATGGAGGAATGGGCCAAAATTGTTATGTTTCGGACGCGGTCGGAGGACTGACCCAGCGTTTGAAAGGAGCCAGCATAAAATAAGCAGAGCATGGTTCAAAAGATAACAGAATTTAATAAACATAACAGTGTAGTGATGCTAAACAACTTAACAGTCCACGGTCTGGTGAGGTGAAAACACGGCATGCTCTCAGCAGTGCAAACGGTCCGGAGCCACAGCAGTTCGGACCCAGGGACCCCGCCGACACCCCCAGGTGGCCGCGACAAACCAAGTCTGTGAAGAAAGAAAACATGAGGTGAGTCCAACTCCACACAGAGAGACACAACTCAAAGGTGCACGCAATCAGCAAACACTTCCTGGCTTAAAGCCATACATCAGCTTCTTACCCTGCAGGCACGGAACAACTCAGTTCAAATCTCCACTGCAGCAGAAGCTGATTCGACAATTAGCATAACGTGACAGCTCACTAACACAAGGTGTGAGGGACACCTAATCCACTGTCATTACTTCATAAAAGTCACCAAAACCAAATTACCTCAGGAAGTGTGCTGAAGAGCGTGAGACCTCACCCAATCCTCCTTCACAGACTGTGGCGTCAAACCTGGAGCGGTCTCTGCGTCCGTGATGGTGAGATTGTTCTCCTGACGTCGATCTCACACGTCTGCTCACAAGGTCGAGTCTCTGGCAATCACACACTGTGCATTCAAGTTTTAAATGCAGCAATCTCTGATTAAGACAAAATACACCACAGCTGTGAGTCCTGATGACCTGCACGTGATAACAAGCCTCAGGTGTTCAGGGTGAGGTCCTGATGCTCAGCCACTCAGTCCTGAATGCATACCACCTGGTGGGAGAAACAGAAAACAAAAACCAAGCCAGCCAAACACCCCAGCCCACAACAAAAATACCAGTTACAGTGTGTGCAAACCTGGTGAAGACTTAAAGGAAACATTTGACCTCTGTCATTGCCAACAAAGATTATGTTACAAAGAATTGAGTTGAACTTTTTGACCAAATACTTATTTTCCACCATAATTTATAAATTAATTCTTTAAAAATCCTACAATGTGATTTCCTGGATTTTTTTTCTCATTTTGTCTCTCATTGAAGTGTACCTATGATGAAAATTACAGACTTCTCTCATCTTTCTAAGTAGGAGAACTTGCACAATCAGGGGCTGACTAAATACTTTTTGACACCACTGTATATCCTGCTGCACACAGTGTAATGTGGCACAAAGACTGTCACACTCATGGATCCATGCAAAGTAACGTCACTGTGATGTCACACCACCCCATGATCTAAATGGTGATTATCAGTATATGTGGACATATGAAAGGTATGTGGTGCACATCACACAGTCAGTGTGACGGTCAGTGGGTAAACTGCCAACACGCACCCAGTGCATTATGGGAATATGCCTGCTGTGACCACATCCTATCTGCATGGAAGGAAGGCGCACAGCAGACATACAGAATATCCTCCTGGCATCCGTCCATCTGCAGGAGATGATGGTGTAGCATCCAGTTTGTTTTTTGCTTTTTTGTTTTTTATACACTTTTTCAAATCAATTTATTTCATTTATATCGTGCCAAATCATAACAAAGCTGTCTCAAGGCTCATCACACAAGTAAGGTCTAACCTTACCAACCCCTACAGCAAGCACACAGGTGGCAGCGGCAAGGAAAAACTCCATCTGATGATTTGAGGAAGAAATATATATAAACGCAACACTTTTGGTTTTGCTCCCATTTTGTATGAGATGAACTCAAAGATCTAAAACTTTTTCCACATACACAGTATCACCATTTCCCTCAAATATTGTTCACAAACCAGTCTAAATCTGTGATAGTGAGCACTTCTCCTTTGCTGAGATAATCCATCCCACCTCACAGGTGTGCCATACCAAGATGCTGATTAGACACCATGATTAGTGCACAGGTGTGCCTTAGACTGCCCACAATAAAAGGCCACTCTGAAAGGTGCAGTTTTATCACACAGCACAATGCCACAGATGTCGCAAGATTTGAGGGAGCGTGCAATTGGCATGCTGACAGCAGGAATGTCAACCAGAGCTGTTGCTCGTGTATTGAATGTTCATTTCTCTACCATAAGCCGTCTCCAAAGGCGTTTCAGAGAATTTGGCAGTACATCCAACCAGCCTCACAACCACAGACTACCACACCAGCCCAGGACCTCCACATCCAGCATGTTCACCTCCAAGATCGTCTGAGACCAGCCACTCGGACAGCTGCTGAAACAATCGGTTTGCATAACCAAAGAATTTCTGCACAAACTGTCAGAAACTGTCTCAGGGAAGCTCATCTGCATCCTTGTCATCCTCATCGGGGTCTCGAACTGACTCCAGTTCGTCGTCGTAACCGACTTGAGTGGGCAAATGCTCACATTCACTGGCGTTTGGCACGTTGGAGAGGTGTTCTCTTCACGGATGAATCCCGGTTCACACTGTTCAGGGCAGATGGCAGACAGCGTGTGTGGCGTCGTGTGGGTGAGCGGTTTTCTGATGTCAATGTTGTGGATCGAGTGGCCCATGGTGGCGGTGGGGTTATGGTATGGGCAGGCGTCTGTTATGGACGAAGAACACAGGTGCATTTTATTGATGGCATTTTGAATGCACAGAGATACCGTGACGAGATCCTGAGGCCCATTGTTGTGCCATACATCCAAGAACATCACCTCATGTTGCAGCAGGATAATGCACAGCCCCATGTTGCAAGGATCTGTACACAATTCTTGGAAGCTGAAAATGTCCCAGTTCTTGCATGGCCGGCATACTCACTGGACATGTCACCCATTGAGCATGTTTGGGATGTTCTGGACCGGCGTATACAACAGTGTGTACCAGGTCCTGCCAATATCCAGCAACTTCGCACAGCCATTGAAGAGGAGTGGACCAACATTCCACAGGCCACAATTGACAACCTGATCAACTCTATGCGAAGGAGATGTGTTGCACTGCATGAGGCAAATGGTGGTCACACCAGATACTGACTGGTATCCCCCCCCAATAAAACAAAACTGCACCTTTCAGAGTGGCCTTTATTGTGGACAGTCTAAGGCACACCTGTGCACTAATCATGGTGTCTAATCAGCATCTTGATATGGCACACCTGTGAGGTGGGATGGATTATCTCAGCAAAGGAGAAGTGCTCACTATAACAGATTTAGACTGGTTTGTGAACAATATTTGAGGGAAATGGTGATATTGTGTATGTGGAAAAAGTTTTAGATCTTTGAGTTCATCTCATACAAAATGGGAGCAAAACCAAAAGTGTTGCGTTTATATTTTTGTTGAGTGTTGCGTTTATATTTTTGTTGAGTATATATATATATAAGCTAGAGGACCTGGGGCCTCATGTAAAAACCTATGTGGATTTCCTACTGAAACATGGCGTACACCTAAATCTTGACACTGGCGTAAACCATGCAGGTGTATCAAAGTGTGCGTAGGCATGGATCCATGCACGTTCAATTTGTCCTTACCAATCAACGTGGAATGTAACACCCATGTACATGGACCAAACTCCTCCCTGGCCACGCCCCCACCTGAAGATGCATATTTATTCAAATAGGTTGGCTGTGTCGTGCTGATGGCATGATAACTGTGAGGTGTATTGTGCTTGAAGACTTCCGCCATTGTGTCTGTGTTGTTGGGTGTAAAAATCAAAGATCTGTTAGAGGTAATGTGTAAAAACAATAAAAGCTGTGGCTTGGTTGTTGTTCCCTCTCACTGCAATGTAAAAGGAGAATGAAATGAGTTCATCCCTGTGTGTAAAAGATAAACATCTGCAACTTCTCCTTGAATCCCGCTGCTCTCCCCAGTGGCGCCGGACGTCCTCTTCCCCCCTGCGCGTTGCCACAACGACCACCTGTGGAGTCTCTCCTTGATTGTCGTCGGCTGTGTAACCACTTTCACTAGAAAGCCCCGGCTTGCAAGATCCGCTGTCGCCTCCTCAACAGAGTTGCAGGTTTTAGGTCCATCATCATGAAACACTCTCAGCCACGCAGGATACAGGGTGCAGAACCATAGATCCTTCCCTTTTAAGACCTTCCGAACCACCGCATACTCCTTCCTCATGGCCAGGATCTTTGGGGGGTAGTTGTGGTCAAAGTTAATCTTCTTGTTATTCAACATGAACCCCCGCTTTTGCCTTGCTAATCTGAGCACTTCTTCTTTGACAGTGTAGCATAACAATTTCACCAGGATTGACCGTGGCTGAGCGCCATCAGGAGGGGCGGTGGGGGGTGCTAATGCTCTACGCGCTCTCTGAATCTGTAACGCTGTGGATGCGGAGGTCGATATTTTCTCTGATTAACTTCTCCACAAAGTGACTCGTGGACTGCGATCCAGCTTCTGTTCCCTCAGGGACCCCGTAAATCCTCAGCGTCTCCCTCCTCGAGTAAGCCTCCAGGGAAGTCAAAATAGATTGGAGCTTTTCCTGCATCGCGAGCATCTCAGCCATTACTTCCTCCGACTCTTGAAGTTTATCTTGATGTTCAGCCACCATGTTTTCCACTCCCTCAATTTTCACATTTGTTTTTGGTCAGTTTAGCTTTTAGGTCAGTCAATTGTTGATTATTGTCCTTTCTGAAGTCCCGCAACTCTTTACTGACACCTCTTAACTCCTTCAGAATGTGAGTAAGGTCTGCCGGCTCCCCTTCCAACTCCGTAACGCCATCATTGTAGCTAGGTATTGTAGGACTGCTTTTTTGCATTTGCGCAATATCTCTAAAATTATAAAGGTCTTGTCTCAGAGTGATGCTGAAAAACTAATTCATGCATTTATTTCCTCTAGGCTGGACTATTGTAATTCATTATTATCAGGTTGTCCTAAAAGTTCCCTGAAAAGCCTTCAGTTAATTCAAAATGCTGCAGCTAGAGTACTGACAGGGACTAGAAGGAGAGAGCATATTTCACCCATATTGGCCTCTCTTCATTGGCTCCCTGTTAATTCCAGGATAGAATTTAAAATTCTTCTTCTTACTTATAAGGTTTTGAATAATCAGGTCCCATCTTATCTTAGGGACCTCATAGTACCATATCACCCCAATAGAGCGCTTCGCTCTCAGACTGCAGGCTTACTTGTAGTTCCTAGGATTTTTAAGAGTAGAATGGGAGGCAGAGCCTTCAGCTTTCAACATCATCTCCTGTGGAACCAGCTCCCAATTCAGATTAGGGAGACAGACACCCTCTCTACTTTTAAGATTAAGCTTAAAACTTTCCTTTTTGCTAAAGCTTATAGTTGGGCTGGATCAGGTGACCGAGAACCATCCCTTAGTTATACTGCTATAGACAGACTGCTGGGGGTTTCCCATGATGCACTGAGTGTTTCTTTTTATGCACCTGTTTTTGCTCTGTATGCACCACTCTGTATTTAATCATTAGTGATTGATCTCTGCTCTCTTCCACAGCATGTCTTTTTCCTGATTCTCTCCCTCAGCCCCAACCAGTCCCAGCAGAAGACTGCCCCTCCCTGAGCCTGGTACAACTAAATGTACTCAAGTATTGAAAGTACAAGTACAAGTAAATGTTAATAATCAAAAACGGACTGATTTTTTTATATTTCAAAGTTTATCTAGGCTTGTAAATGAATGTAGTATTAGTCAAAGTACTGAAAATTGTGCACATCACACAAAAACACTTCAGAAACAAGGTTTCAAAACCTAAACGAGAGTAGGCTACTCACTAGGTGTTCACAGGAAACAGTTTTTTTTTTTATTTCTATATGTATTTATTTAGTTTCATTGTTACATGGTTTTATCTTTTTTGTTGTGTTTTTAGGTTATTTTTGGCTCTTTCTCTAAAATTGTATTGTAACATTATTAGTCTATTATTATTGACTATTATTGTCTATTATGTAGACTATTATTATTGTTGCTATTATTAATATATGAATAAAAATAAATTAAAAAATTACATTTGACTCTTACGACAATGAACGCTGAGCCATTAAATATACATTAAACAAATCAACACAAACGTGCTGATGCAAAGAGCTTAATGCTACCTTTAACATTGAAAATCCCATAGACACGCTAACATGGTAGCATCGGTCCCGTTGTTAAGTTCTATAATACATCTATCAACTGTTTCAGAAGACCATAACAGGTCGGTTTAACATAAAAATATTAAATATTACTCACAGACATATGCTCTTCAGGGTATTAGCGGGAAAAAATTAGGATAAAGTGACAATGAATCCACGAAACGTAGATCGAAGCACTGCTTTGATCTGCGAATCACTGCTTTGATTGGTTTAAAGTTCAAAGCAAAGCCGCGCTGCAGAAAAGTTGATTAAAGACCCGCTGCAGGTCTGTAATCAATGTAGAGAAATTATCATTTTCCTGACAAAGAAGTGCGCAAGTGCGCAACTGCAAAAAAGCCTACCGGACATGCCTCATGACAAATTGGCCTGACTTTGTTGCAGTCACTAGTAATTAGTGGTGTCTCTGGCTGAAAACATGACTTTTTTCGTGTGTGTGTGTGTGTGTGTGTGTGTGTGTGTGTGTGTGTGTGTGTGTGTTTCTGTATCGAGTAATGGCATGGCTCATAGAAAATGTATCGGAGTAGAAGTATGCAATTAAGGTCGGAAATGTAGTGAAGTAAAAGTGAAAGTAAGCTGAATTTAAAAAAACTCAAGTAAAGTACAAAGTCAGTACAGTAGTGAAGTATTTTTACTTTGTTACTATACAACACTGCTTTTTTCACACCATGCTCAGACTCGGACCTACAGCTTGATGTGCACCTGTTAAATCAGACAGCGCAAAAGGCTGTGATTTGATCTGCTTTCACTCTTTCCTCTCATATTATAATAGTTTTTACAGTGTGCACGCTGATTACATTTCGAGTTTACATACATTTGGCAAAAAAGTCAGCAAATTTGCAACACAAAGTCAGAAAAAGAGGAAATTGTACATCTTACAATTGAATTGGAGGTGATGAATGTAGCAAGAAAAGGTTGTTGTGGGTCAAATTAGTCCAAAATATAAACATAATCCAGCAACGGAGAACGGCATTAAGAGAAGTGATTTAGGATGGGTTAAATATATGTTGTATGTATGTACGATGACAAATAAAGAAAAAATTAATTATTACTATTATTAATTCATGAATTTATTTATTTGTCATACTGTCATGAAAATGTAATACATTTCTTGATGGTATCATGAAATTTGGGGTGACACAGAAGGGGTTGGGGGGCGGAGTTAGGGTTAAAATTGTACCCTATGTTATGTGTCGGATGCAGCCCGGAGAACCGACCAGCGTTTGAAGGACCCAGTATAAAATAAGCAGAGCACGGTACAAAGGATAACAAAATTTAATGACATAACAGTGATGTGGAAAATACAACAAATAAGTGCGCGGTCTGCGAGGTGATAATACGGTGTGCTCCCAGCTGCACAAACGGTCCAGAGCCAGAAACAGTTCGGACCCAAAGACCCCGCCGACACCCCCCCAGGTGGCCGCGACAAACCGAGTCTGTGAAAGAAGAAACCATCATGTGAGTCCACACTCCACACACAGAGAGACCACTCAAAGGTGTACATGAACAGCAAACACTTCCTGGCTTAATTACTAATCAGCTTCCCACCCTGCAGGCATGGAACACTCTGTTCACCTACTCAAACTGCAGTGGAAGCTGATTAAACGACTAACATAACAGCTCAATATAATAAGGTGTGAGGGACACCACATTTACTGACTGTACTAATGTTAGTCACAAAACCTGACGTACCTCAGGAAGTGTGCTGACGAGCATGAGACCTCACCCCCTCCTCTTTCACAGACCATGGCATCAAACCTGGACGTTCTCTGCATCCATAATGATGAGATGGCTCTCAAGACGACGATCTCACCCGTCTGGTCACAAGGTCGGGTCTCTGGCAAATACACACTGTGTACTCCAGACTTAAATGCCACCATGCTCCAATCCGTGTAGATGCACCACAGCTGTGAGTGCTGACGAGCTGCACATGATCAGCCTCAGGTGATCAGGGTGAGGTCCTGATAACTCAGCCACACAGCCACTCAGTCCTAAACGCGCGCCACCTGGAAGGAAAAACAAAAGACAGAAACAGAAGACAGAAACAAAGGCAGCCAGGCACCCCCAGCCACAACAGCACCCCACCCTCACGGGAAGCCTCCCGGCGACCACACAAACCTGGCCCAGGAGAAACACCCCCCTCCAGGGACCATGGCTGGAAACCGTATCTGCATTCATCTTCCAACAGAATCTTCATCCAACAGAACGGTTGACGTCTTCTCCTCTGACTGCATCTTTGCCTTTGTTTCTGTCAGTCAATTAGCACAGGTGTGGCCAGGAGTTCTTGAACCTGTGCGGTCAGCCTTTGTCCAACCATGTTTACAGTCTGATTAGTCATAAAACAAAAAAGACAAACACAAACAACCAAACCACCCCTCCCCCTCCCCAGAGGACCGTCCCATCAAACCCTGGGAAGAGGAGAAAAGAAAAACAAACCAAACTTAAGCTTGCAAATAAAAACGCTAACACCCCCCCCCCCGACAACATGTAGGGACCAACACCCCCCAGAGGACATCCCGCCAGCTCCAGGAGTAATAACCACAGCCGAGGTCCCTCTGGGATCCAAGGTCACCCACGGGGACTCCCAGCGCCTACCAGAGGACCGTTCCATCAACCCCAGGAGATGCCCCCCCTCATGACCAACGGACCCAGCCCCGGCCGTCTATGGCTAGATGGACCCACAGCCCTTTCCCCCCCAGAGGACACCACAGTCACACCCTGAGGGCGGAAACTGGGGGGAAAAAAAACAAAAAGAAAAAAAAAACATACAAACAAAACAACCCCAA
Organism: Thalassophryne amazonica; assembly: GCF_902500255.1. Classification (NCBI taxonomy): domain Eukaryota; kingdom Metazoa; phylum Chordata; class Actinopteri; order Batrachoidiformes; family Batrachoididae; genus Thalassophryne; species Thalassophryne amazonica. The sequence continues at coordinate 19,616,286 of NC_047114.1, read as the reverse complement.
CCCCACCCCCTCGGCGCAGTGGAAACTGGAAGCACGTCCAGCGTCACCAACCATGACTATACCCCAGAAGTCAACCGGGAGGAGTGGAACAGCGGTTATGGCAGACGGCACAAAACGGCGCCACCCCTCCGCCTTCCAAGCCAGCCACCAGCTGCGGGTATATTCCACTGCCCCAAACCTCAGCCACGCCGATGGCAGACGGCTCAAAGGCGCGCTGAAGCCGGAGGTGGAACAAGGAATCAACAAAAAAAAACAACACACCAAACCCCCCCCCCTCCCCTCCCAGGTGCAGAGGTTACCTGGGAAACGCCCAGCATAACCAAACTGCACCACTCCAGCAACGCCGACAACCTACGGCTCACACGGCTGGAGCCAGAGGAGAAGAGAGGGAATAAAAAAAACAAAAAAAAAAAGAAAAAAGAAAAAAAAACAACCCAATTACCCCCCCATCACCCCCCAGAGGACCGTCCCATCAAACCCTGGGAGGTGAAACCAAAAGAAATAAAAAAAAAAGACTAACAGACTAACACAAAGTCACTTGGGTCTTTTTTTTATGCTCCAGACAGACTGCAGGGTCACGACCCCAGACACTAATAGTGTAAAAAATCCCACACAAAAACCAACTCAAAAAACACCCACAAAAAATGAACCAACACAAAACTAATCAGTGACTCATACCGTTAAGCTCAAACAAATGGAACACACCTGTTCCATCTTAAGAGCATTAACGGTACTGTGACTCAGTCACCAACAGAGGGAGCCAGAGTGCTGAAAATGAAAAACCCCCTTTGGTAACAGAGAAACCAACTCATGCTGCTTTTCTGTGCGCAGCTGTGTGCAAACACACAACCAAAATGTGATTCAACTAAATTACGCCGGAGCTGACACAACAGACGCAGTAGTTATCTTCACCCGGGGAAACGGGGCTACAACTGTAACACAGGAAGCTCAGCGACCCGTGCCACAGAGCTCCGCCGTGCGCGTTCACCCATTACAGACACACTCTTGCAGCTCCCGTTTAAACCTCTTATCCGGTCAGAGCGTGACGCGAAGCCGTCGCCAGTCACACTCCACCACGACCCACGGATAAGGCACAACATAGGAACACGGCTGCAAGAGAGCTCAAATCAGTATTCGTGTAATGGGTTCTCAGACACGCACCATCCGGGCGGAGAGCACCCGCAACTGATCCGGATAACTTCTGAACGTCTGCTGCCACCTTCCCGGCGCGTTACCGTCTCTGCTACCGCTGGGTCCGTGATGTATGGCCAGAGACTACTGTTATGTGTCGGACGCAGCCCGGAGAACCGACCAGCGTTTGAAGGACCCAGTATAAAATAAGCAGAGCACGGTACAAAGGATAACAAAATTTAATGACATAACAGTGATGTGGAAAATACAACAAATAAGTGTGCGGTCTGCGAGGTGATAATACGGTGTGCTCCCAGCTGCACAAACGGTCCAGAGCCAGAAACAGTTCGGACCCAAGGACCCCACCGACACCCCCCAGGTGGCCGCGACAAACCGAGTCTGTGAAAGAAGAAACCATCATGTGAGTCCACACTCCACACACAGAGAGACCACTCAAAGGTGTACATAAGCAGCAAACACTTCCTAGCTTAATTACTAATCAGCTTCCCACCCTGCAGGCATGGAACACCCTGTTCACCTACTCAAACTGCAGTGGAAGCTGATTAAACGACTAACATAACAGCTCAATATAATAAGGTGTGAGGGACACCACATTTACTGACTGTACTAATGTTAGTCACAAAACCTGACGTACCTCAGGAAGTGTGCTGACGAGCGTGAGACCTCACCCCCTCCTCTTTCACAGACCATGGCATCAAACCTGGACGTTCTCTGCATCCATAATGATGAGATGGCTCTCAAGACGACAATCTCACCCGTCTGGTCACAAGGTCGAGTCTCTGGCAAATACACACTGTGTACTCCAGACTAAAATGCCACCATGCTCCAATCCGTGTAGATGCACCACAGCTGTGAGTCCTGATGAGCTGCACATGATCAGCCTCAGGTGATCAGGGTGAGGTCCTGATAACTCAGCCACACAGCCACTCAGTCCTAAACGCGCGCCACCTGGAAGGAAAAACAAAAGACAGAAACAGAAGACAGAAACAAAGGCAGCCAGGCACCCCCAGCCACAACACCCTAAGCTTGACCATGTCACAAAAATGTGGCTCATTTCGTGACAGTATCACAAAAAAAAGAGAGACTGGGCTGCTGTGCACAGCATGTCCCACTTTGCATATTGTCCAGCCTGCAGCTTTACTTTGGTAGACAGGGATATATATATATATATATATATATATAGAGAGAGAGAGAGAGAGAGAGAGAGAGAGAGAGAGAGAGAGAGAGAGAGAGCGAGAGAGAGAGAGAGATAGATATAGATATATATATAGATATATACAGTGAGGAAAATAAGTATTTGAACACCCTGCGATTTTGCAGGTTCTCCCTCTTAGAAATCATGGAGAGGTCTGAAATTTTCATCTTAGGTATATATATATATATATATATATATATATATATATATATATATATATATATATATATATATATATATATATATATATATATTGCATTAGTGTCCAAACCAGTTGCTTTTGGCTCCACATCACCTTGTGCTGCTTGTATCATTCCATCAAAAGGAAACTTGTTTAAGTGCAGCGTTTTGCTGAGAACATATTTCATACCACCCAGCTTGTGGAAAACATGTCATTTTGTTGCTTCAAGGGATCTCGATGAATAATTAAATATAATTAGTAAATGTGGCTCCTTCCCCCACCACACAGATACTTGTTAAGAAATAGCCAGCCGTAATGTGTCTCCATCCCAGAAAAGGATTCTTTCATCACACAATTCTGGCTTTTAGTTATGATGCCATGACTACATTCTCCACCTGATGACAGTGTGCCTGATGAAATGCAACAATTGGCCATCAGAGACCTGAAACAATAACCTTTTAATCATAATAAATAATTTTATTTGTAATGTACCTTTCATTAATAAAAATCTCAAAGTGCTATAGGAAAAAAAAAAAATAAAACCCAGGAACAACAAGAGATTAAAACAGACAATTTTAAGATAAAACAGAAGGAATAAAACCTAAAATGGATAATAAAAATGGAATACAAAGACTAAGACACAAACAGTTGAAAATTATGGAGAGCTGTGAAAAGATATTGAGTTGTAGTCGTAGGAGGAGGGTTTCTAGTTTGGTGGGCTCGGGGTCTCATCACTACTTTTCGCAGATGATGTGGTCCTGTTGGCTCTATCAGCCTGTGACCTCCAACACTCACTGGATCAGTTTGCAGCCAAGTGTAAAGCAGCTGGGATGAGGCTCAGCATCTATAAATCTGAGGCCATTGTTCTCAGCAGGAAACCAGTGGACTGCCTACTCCGCCCCAAGTGAAGGAGTTCAAGTACCTCGGGGTCTTGTTTATGAGAATCAGAATCAGAATCGCCTTTATTGTCATTGTAATTTGCATTACAATGAGATTTGAGTGCAACTCCAAAAAGGTGCTTTCCATGGTGCGAGTAATTTTTAGCCAAAAAAAAGACAGTGAAATTTAACAGTAAATTATGCAGAGTATATGTACAACTAATATAAACATAAAATGAAATGTGGACCAAGTAAAATGTAAAATGAGAATTATATATAACTGTGGAATCATTGCACGGGAATATTGCACATGGTTTATAGATATTAGGAACCAGTTATAGGAACCAGTATAGGAACCAGTTACATTCACTCCCTCTACTGGTGGTTGGCTCTCACTGCGGTATTGTATCACTTCCTGTTCCGGAGCACAGCGGTGTTTTGCTGTATCTGTTAGCTGTTTAATCTGCGTAGTTAGATTGATCAAGATAATGATTTATTTCACAGTGTAATCTTCACGTGCCTTAACTACCTTCTGTGGAACCAGCTCCCAATTCGGATCAGGGAGACAGACACCCTCTCTACTTTTAAGATTAGGCTTAAAACTTTCCTTTTTGCTAAAGCTTATAGTTAGGGCTGGATCAGGTGACCCTGAACCATCCCTTAGTTATGCTGCTATAGACAGACTGCTGGGGGGGTTCCCATGATACACTGAGTGTTTCTTTCTCTTTTTGCTCTGTATGCACCACTCTGCTTTTAATCATTAGTGATTGATCTCTGCTCCCCTCCACAGCATGTCTTTTTCCTGATTCTCTCCCTCAGCCCCAACCAGTCCCAGCAGAAGACTGCCCCTCCCTGAGCCTGGTTCTGCTGGAGGTTTTTCAGTTAAAAGGGAGTTTTCCTTCCCACTGTCACCAAGTGCTTGCTCATAGGGGGTCGTTTTGACCGTTGGGGTTTTTCTGTAATTATTGTATGGCTTTTGCCTTACAATATAAAGCGCCTTGGGGCAACTGTTTGTTGTGATTTGGCACTATATAAATAAAATTGATTTGATTTGATTTGATTTAACTAAAGCACTCTCTCTGCTGAATCACCTCTAAATTATTTTCACATTGTTCACTTTGTGTGTTTTTAGGAATCCGCTATCTTAGCGCAGCTATTAGCTCTTAGCCGGTTTAGCATGGCGGCTTCTCCTGTCTCTCCCACACTTTTCTGCGCTGGGTGTGAAATGTTATTTAGTTATTTAGTTTAGTTGTTTAGTTATTCCTCGGCCTCCTTTAGCAGTAACGGTACTTGTAATAAGTGTAGCTTGTTCGTAGCTTTGGAGGCCAGGCTGGGCGAATTGGAGACTTGGCTCCGCACCTTGGAAAATCCTACAGTTAGCCAGGCCCCTGTAGTTGGTGCGGACCAAGGTAGCTTAGCCGCCGTTAGCTGTCCCCCAGCAGATCCCGAGCAGCCGGGAAAGCAGGCCGGCTGGGTGACTGTGAGGAGGAAGCGTAGTTCTAAACAGAAGCCCCCTGTTCACCCCCGTGGGATGTGTCTTTGCAGATGCTGGCAGCTCTGCCGAGGTAGCGAGAGCTGGCAATGTCTTCCAGGCTGGGCATAGAGCAACCAGTGATCCCCTGGGCCATTTTGATCACCCTCTGCATCACTCTCCTGTCTGCTGCTGTGCACCCCCGTACCACACTGTGATGAAGTATGTCAGGATGCTCTCGATGGTGGCTCTGTAGAACAACACCAGCAGCTCCTCCTCCAGATTGTTTCTCCTGAGCACCTTCAGGAAGTGGAGTCGCTGCTGGGCTTTCTTCACCAGCTGACCCTTTCCACACAGTCCCCTTGGATGTAGAGTGGGGCTGGGTCAGCCCTGTTCTTCCTAAAGTCCAGGATTATTTCTTTTGTTTTTGTGGTGTTCAGTGGCAGGTTGTTAGCTGAACACCATGCTGTCAGTTGATTTACCTCGTCTGTGTAGTCGGTCTCATCCCCCCTGAGATGAGCCCAATCACGGTGGTATCATCTGCAAACTTTATGATGGTGTTTGCGGGATGGTTCGGAGAGCAGTTGTGCGTGTGAAGGGTGAATAGGAGGGGGCTCATTACACAGCCTTGAGGGGAACCAGTGCTGAGTGTGATGGTGGAGGAAAGGTGGGGACCAAGTTTCAGGGACTGTGGGCGGTTTGTGAGGAAGTCCTTGATCCACTGACAGATGGGGGTGGAAAGGCCCAGATGTGTCAGTTTCTGGACCAGATCTCCAGGATGTTGTGGTTGAAGGCTGAGCTGAAGTCCAGGAAGAGCATCTTCACATAGCTCCCCTGGTGCTCCAGGTGGCTCAGCGCAGTGTGGAGAGCTGTGGTGATAGCATCCTCTGTGGAGCAGTTTGTCCTGTAGGCAAACTGGTGGGGGTCCAGAGTGGGAGGCAGACAAGTTCTGATGTGCTGAGAGACCAGTCTTTCAAAGCACTTCATGACCACAGGCGTAAGTGCAACAGGCCTATAGTCATTTATGCTCTCCACTGCTGACATCTTTGGGACTGGAATGATGGTGGAGGATTTGAGGCAGGATGGAATGGTGGCCTGGGACAGGGACAGGTTGAAGATGCAGGTGAAAACTCCAGCCAGGTGGTCAACACACACTTTCAGTACCTTTCCAGGTACACCATTGGGGCCGGCCACCTTCCTGGGGTTCACCACCTTCAGCACATGTCTCACTTCATGTTGCTGAAGTGTTAGCATGCTAGTGCTGGAGGGTGCTGGGTGTGTAGTTGCTGCTGGTCTGTCTGCTTCGAAGCGGGCAAAGAAGCGGTTCAGCACCTCTGCCAGTGAAGCGTCAGACCTAGCATTTCCTGGGTTGATGCTTTTGTAGTTAGTTATATGATTTATTCCCTGCCATATCCTTCTGGGGTTATTTACAGCGAAGTGGTCCTCTATCTTTTCCTTGTAGGCAGCCTTGGCCTCTCTGATGCCTCTTTTCAGATCGGACCTGGCCGCTCTGTACAGGACCCTGTCCCCTGATTTAAAGGCGGTGTTAATAGGGACTGGACTGCACTGTTCATCCAGGGCTTCTGGTTTGGAAAAACCCTGACCCCTTTGTTGACGGTGACAGTGTCAACACAGTTCTTAATGTAGGACAGTACGGTGTCAGTGTACTCCTGCAGGTTGTGGCTGGAGAATAAATCCCATACAGTCTGTAAGAAGCAGTCTTGTAGCTGGGAGAGCGCTCCTTCAGGCCAGGTTTGGATTGTCTTCTGTTGTGGCTTTGTTCGCCTCAGCAGCAGGGTGTGGGGGGGGTGAGGGACAGGCAGAGATGGTCAGATCCAGCGAGATGGGGGAGGGGAGTGACTTTATACGCATATTTAATGTTTGAGTAAACATGGACCAAAGTATTTTCCTCTCTGGTGGCACACTTCACGTACTGGACGAACTTAGGGAGCACAGTCTTTAAACACGCTTGGTTGAAGTCACCAGCAACAATACAAATGCCATATGGGTGGGCCAGCTGCTGTTTATTTACACAGGCAAGCAAGAGGCTAAGGGCCGTGCTAACGTTAGCATCGGGTGGGATGTAAACAGCAAGCACATCGACTACTGTGAACTCCCTTTGGAGACAGAAAGGTCTGCACAAGACTGCCAGCACCTCTAAATCAGGAGAACAGTGAGAGTCAGTGACCCTGCTGCTACAGCACCACTTGCGGTTCACATAAACACAGAGCCCTCCACCTCTGCACTTACCCGAATCACTCGTTCTGTCCTGCCGGTGTAGCATGCGGCCTGCTAGCTCGACTGCAGCTTCGGGGATCAGCGGGTGAAGCCACATCCCTGTGATGAAAATAATGCTGCAGTTCCACACAAAGCTGTTTGTGGCCATCTGTAGCTCCAATTCATCCATTTTGTGTGTGATGGATCTGCCGTTTGTGAGGAAGAAGCTCGGTAATGCTGGCCTGTGTGGTTGTTTACGTAGCCTTGCATCGGAGCCAGACCGACATCCTCGCTTCTGCTTCCTGTCTCTACGCCGCCTTCCCCGCCTGCTGGGCAGGCTGGTAATCCATGGAGAGCCCGGTTTTCTCGCTATGTCCTCCGGGATGTTGTGGTACTGGTGGAATTCGCTCGTAACCGACAGTTTGTACCTCAGACCAAGGTCAATAAGGTTCTGGCGGCTGTAGCTGTGGGTCGCTTTACAAAACTCGAAGAATATACACGCAAAAAGTAAGAAAAACAAGCACCAAATTGGAGAGCTAAAAGCCGCTGTAGCCGTGCGTACCGCCATCTTGCTTGCAAAAAGTGAGAGTGAGTGTGAGGACAATGGAGCATGAGATTTGCCGGAAAATCAGTGCAGCAGGGACAGTACTGCATTCGCACTACCATACTGTTGTGACGAAAAAAGGAGCTGAGCCAAAAGGCAAAGCTCTCAATCTACTGGTCAGTCTTTGTTCCTACTCTCACCTATGGTCATGAGGGTTGGGCCATGACCGAAAGAACTACATCGTGGGTACAAGTGGCCGAAATGGGCTTCCTTAGGAGGGTGGGTGATGTCTCCCTTAGAAATAGGATGAGAAGCTTGGTCATCCATTGGGAGCTCGGAGTAGAGCCACTGCTCCTTCACATTGAAAGGGGTCAGCTGAGGTGGTTCAGGCATCTGGTAAGGATGCCCCCTGGGTGCCTCCCTAGGAAGATGTTCCAAGCATGTCCATCTGGGAGGAGACCCTGGGGAAGACCCAGGACTAGGTGGAGAGATTATGTCTCCACACTGACCTGGGAACACTTCGGGATCCCCTAGTCAGAGGTGGTTAAAGTGTCCCTGGAAAGGGGAGTCTGGGGTCCCCTGCTGGAGCTGTTGCGCCCGTGACTCGATCCCGGATAAGCGGTTGAAGATGAGTGATGAGTGATTGAGTGAAAGGCCTTTCTAAACAGGTACATCTTAAGGCTTTTTAATAAGTTAGTATTGCATGAACAGAGGGAACGGGAGGGAGTGAGGAGGTCTATAAGGTAAGCGGAGGCATTGCCGTGGATGCACTGGTGGAAGATGGGCGCAATCTTATAATGGATTGTGTAGGTGATGGGGAGCCAGTGAAAGGTATGGAGAAATAATAGGTGTAATAGGTGAATAGGTGTACTCTAAAGCATTCTGGACCCCTCCCCAACATGCTCCCAGACCAACAATCTCAGATGTCCTAAAATATCACAATTTTTGGAAAATAAGTGTGTAAGTGTATTGTTTTTGCTCATCTTCAATTTCATCGCCTAGTGGCCAGTTTTGGAAATGAACACACTTTTCACACAGTTTCAGTGTGATGTTATTATATATATATACATTGTCACATAAACCTGACAATGTCCTCTTATGTATAAAAATCAAGTTTGACCAAAATATAGCCCTAGCCAAAATCTCAACAGATGGGCATATTCCTATAAGCATGGGTCAAAATGAGTTTGATTCCCAGGCTTCTAGGACCTTGGAAAAGGCATCCTCCCATTTTTACCCAAGGCCATCAAAAATGGCTATCGGGTATTGAGAATACTTTTTGTCTGTCTGTCCGTCTGTGTCCTGTCCCATTGCTGTCAGACTCGTGGAATTGACAGGGAACATTCTTAGGACTCAGAAGTTGGATAAGTTCAAAGATGGTTTACCTTCATGGATTTTAAGAGGTATTTTAAGAGGTTAAAAACTCACATTCTGTTTCACTCTGATCCGTTTCTTATTGAGTGATGTAGGTGACAGCCAGTCAGAGTAGATAGATAGATAGATAGATAGATAGATAGATAGATAGATAGATAGATAGATAGATAGATAGATAGATAGATACTTTATTGATCCCTCTGGGATCAATAAAGTAGAGCTGCACCATGACGTCAGTGGCTGGTCTCTTCAAAACCGCTTTGTTTTCTGTGTTTATATACGTGTTTCTCACATATTATGCAAAAGCTACCAAGAAATAAACACTTCTAAAACTGAAAACACTGTTTTTGTAACCTAATAACACCTCTGGAGACATTTACAAGATATTTTACAGATGTTACCTTGCACAATAACTTTCACTAACTCAAGGCTAACTTCCTATGGTGTTCAATTTGTCTCATTAATAACTGCAAATGCACAAAGGGTGATCTACAAATATTCCTTGATTTGCACAACATGAACACATGATGATTTGATTTGAACATGTACAAATTGTACGTAAGACAATAGTATTTTAGAATTAATTAAACAACTGCACATCATCATACATGTCAACCTATACAGATTGTCCGTAAATTATACGTATTTTTCCGAGTTTCAGAGTCATACGGACGTACAAATAAAGTCTTACGGATATTCAGGGTTTGGTCTGTCTGCAGCGCAACTCCACTTTGATGCGTGAGCCATTGAAGCAATGCTTCGAACCACTGGCTCGTGGTTCTTTGATTCGCTGCTCTTCAGAAGCGGCAAATCCGTTTCTTAACTCCTCTCAAAGCCATTAAAATATGGTGAGTTGCTTTTGTGTGGATTAAAGTCACTAACTGGAACTCTTGTCATGTTGTATGTAGTCAAGAAACTAGAATCGTCCTCCGTTCTGTTGTCACAAAATTGCTGCTTTAAATAAAATGACACCTCTTTCCAAACGCTGTATAACAGAAAATAAACTACAATTGACTAAAACGTTTTTTGTTCTTCCCAAAATGAGACATCCTGTGTTTATGAAATAAACTGATGATGACATACAGCACAGCCAGCTGTAAGAGCTCAGCTCAGATATATGGAAAGACGTTCATGCCAAAATGTCTGAAAGGAAATGCTTTTGACAAAAACTACAGATTTTTTTATTTCTATTTATGTCCAGAGATCAAGGATCCACCATGTAGAGTTTATTATGTCCAAAGTTTAAGGATCCAGTGACCAATTTCATATTTATTTACTTAAAATTCAATAAAATGTTGTTCAATTCCATTTGAATTGTATCGGCTTATAAAGCGTCAAATCACAACAAAAGCCATCTCAAGGCACCCCACATTGAACAGTTCAACATAAAAAATAAAAAAAAAATAAATAAAAATTTAAAAAATTCAAATGCATAATTAAAAACAGAAGTAAAAGAATAAAACAGATAAAAAAAATAAAAACTATTCATAAGAAAGAGAACAAAAATAGGCTTTAAGTCTTGACTTAAAAATGTCCACAGACTCCAACTGCCTCACAGTCGCAGGAAGACCGTTCCACAAAGCGGGTGCACGATAAGAAAAAGCTCTTTGACCCGCTGATATAGAAAACCTGCAAAGCCTACTTTTAGTACACACAAAAAAAAAAAATCACAAGAGGTATCGATAAGGAATCGGATTGATAAGCGGAATCGATAATGGTATTGATATATTGCAGTAAAAAGGCTGCAATATATGGTATTGCGAAGTCGAGGATCATCGACATGCCAGTCTGCAACATCAGCACTGCCGAGGCGATTTTCGATACACTTAATGAAGTTCTGAGGTGTTATTTTGTTCATTATATTTGAGATATAAAAAAAAATGAGGTGGGCTTCATAGATAATTGGCAAAGTTTCTGGGGAAAACCTGGACTTGTTCGGAGAGACGGCATCCATCCCACTTTGGATGGAGCAGCTCTCATTTCTAGAAATCTGGCCAATTTTATTAAACCCTCCAAACCGTGACTATCCAGGGTTGGGATCAGGAAGCAGAGTTGTAGTCTTACACACATCTCTGCAGCTTCTCTCCCCCTGCCATCCCCTCAATACCCCATCCCCATAGAGACGGTGCCACTAACTGTCAGAATGCTCATAGCATGGGCCGAGGGGGAGGATTAGCAGCAATCTTCCACTCCAGCTTATTAATTAATCAAAAACCCAGACAGAGCTTTAATTCATTTGAAAGCTTGACTCTTAGTCTTGTCCATCCAAATTGGAAGTCCCAAAAACCAGTTTTATTTGTTGTTATCTATCGTCCACCTGGTCGTTACTGTCAGTTTCTCTGTGAATTTTCAGACCTTTTGTCTGACTTAGTGCTTAGCTCAGATAAGATAATTATAGTGGGCGATTATAACATCCACATAGATGCTGAGAATGACAGCCTCAACACTGCATTTAATATATTATTAGACTCAATTGGCTTCACTCAAAATGTAAATGAGTCCACCCACCACTTTAACCATACTTTAGATCTTGTTCTGACTTATGGTATGGAAATTGACTTAACAGTATTCCCTGAAAACCCCCTTCTATCTGATCATTTCTTAATAACATTTACATTTACTTTAATGGACTACCCAGCAGTGGGGAATAACTTTCATTACAGTAGAAATCTTTCAGAAAGTGCTGTAACTAGGTTTAAGGATATGATTCCTTCTTTGTTATGTTCTCTAATGCCATATACCAACACAATGCAGAGTAGCTACCTAAACTCTGTGAGTGAGATAGATTATCTCGTCAATAGTTTTACATCCTCATTGAGCACAACTTTGGATGCTGTAGCTCCTCTGAAAAATAGAGCCTTAAATCAGAAGTGCCCGACTCCGTGGTATAACTCACAAACTCGCAGCTTAAAGCAGATAACCCATAAGTTGGAGAGGAAATGGCGTCTCACTAATTTAGAAGATCTTCACTTAGCCTGGAAAAAGAGTCTGTTGCTCTATAAAAAAGCCCTCCGTAAAGCTAGGACATCTTACTACTCATCATTAATTGAAGAAAATAAGAACAACCCCAGGTTTCTTTTCAGCACTGTAGCCAGGCTGACAAAGAGTCAGAGCTCTATTGAGCCAAGTATTCCTTTAACTTTAACTAGTAGTGACTTCATGACTTTCTTTGCTAATAAAATTTTAACTATTAGAGAAACAATTACTCATAACCATCCCAAAGACATATCGTTATCTTTGGCTGCTTTCAGTAATGCTGCTATTTGGTTAGACTCTTTCTCTCCGATTGTTCTGTCTGAGTTATTTTCATTAATTACTTCCTCCAAACCATCAACATGTCTATTAGACCTCATTCCTACCAGGCTGCTCAAGGAAGCCCTACCATTAATTAATGCTTCAATCTTAAATATGATCAATCTATCTTTATTAGTTGGCTATGTACCACAGGCTTTTAAGGTGGCAGTAATTAAACCATTACTTAAAAAGCCATCAATCTCAATCAATCTCCAACCTTCCTTTTCTCTCAAAAAAATCTTGAAAGGGTAGTTGTAAAACAGCTAACTGATCATCTGCAGAGGAATGGTCTATTTGAAGAGTTTCACTCAGGTTTTAGAATTCATCATAGTACAGAAACAGCATTAGTGAAGGTTACAAATGATCTTCTTATGGCCTCAAACAGTAGACTCATGTCTGTGCTTGTCCTGTTAGACCTCAGTGCTGCTTTTGATACTGTTGACCATAAAATTTTATTACAGAGATTAGAGCATGCCATAGGTATTAAAGGCACTGCGCTGCGGTGGTTTGAATCATATTTATCTAATAGATTACAATTTGTTCATTTAAATGGGGAGTCTTCTTCACAGACTAAGGTTAATTATGGAGTTCCACAAGGTTCTGTGCTAGGACCAATTTTATTCACTTTATACATGCTTCCCTTAGGCAATATTATTAGAAAGCATTGCTTAAATTTTCATTGTTACGCAGATGATACACAGGTTTATCTATCCATGAAGCCAGAGGACACACACCAATTAGTTAAACTGCAGGAATGTGTCAGGAAAGATGACTTTAAGCTTGCTTTCAGCTTGTTTTCATCTTGGAATATAATACGTGCCATGGGATTAATATACATGCTGTTGGATTAAACTGCACAGTGTTTGGTACCTTAGAGAAGTAAGTGAGGTCATACCGGACTATTCCATTACAAATGGGGAGGCCCACGGAATGAACTCAGTGGTGAAGACGATGGAATATGTCTAAGAATGGTTCTAACATGACAAGTATGATTAAATGAAGTATTAATGTGTTAAAATTAAGAGTTGATTAGAAAAAGTATGTTACAAATAAGTGAAATGAATGATTATATGAGTTGTTTTTCATAAAGAGTGCAGGGTCAGAGAAAAAAGAGGAAGTGAAGAAGATGTCGCAAGCAGGGCAAGAAGAGCTGATGTTAAACAACTGATCAAATGATTAAAATGTTAGTAAGATATTAAATGAATAATAAGGAATGAAAATGTTTGTATATGATCATATGAATTGTTTTTATGTGAAAGAAAGTTGTAATGAAATGATTGAATATGATTGATGTGATTCTAAAGAAATTATTTAAAAGAATGAATTCTCAGAAAAAGGAATAAACTCTTATGTGGATTAACTTCCTGAAGGATTATAACATCACACAAGGATCGTGGTCAGCTAACGATTAATAGCTGATGAAGAGGAAATCAAATTCATCGAGCTGGGGACCCTAACCTCAAAAACCTCCTTCCCTCACTCCTAGAAAAAATTGTTAAGAAACCAATCCAGTCCCAGTCAAAGTAAGATCAGTTCGAATTATTGAATTAAAAACAAAAATCTCTGCCAATCATTATTCTAATTATACTTGAATTACTGTTGTGAAATTATTACCATATAATCTATGTTGATTACGTTATTGGCACTTGCAAAACCTGCAATAAATTTCCAAGCATGCAGTTAAAGTGTTAAGGCTCGAACATTGGATTATTGATGCTTCTTAAGGTGTAAAAGTTAAAGTTTATTGGGTGTACAACATCAAAAAGGCTCTAAAAGGTTAGTCTGTTTTTTTAAAGAAAATAACACATCCTGGGGACTCGATGTACGAGTCACTAAATTCAAAATCTAGCAACATTCCAAGAGCCCTGATCCATAAGAGGAGAGCTGCCGTTAACGGGCGTGGCCGGTTCGTATCCTGGTTCCAGAGAAGGCTATTCGACAGGGGTGCGAGATCAGCTTCAGCGGGGTGGACGTCCGGATGGAGGCAGTGAACAGCTAGACGAATCTCCTCGCCACCAGCTTGAACAGCCTTTGTGCAGCCCTGCCGGGTAATACCCATGGAGACACAAAGGTCGGACCCTAGAGACGGAGAGCTGGTTTTGTACACAAACACACTCATCGGAGGGTGAGCATGTGCCATGTATCTAAAAAAAGCAGGATCTGACAAATGTCTTACAGACATAAAGACATGGATGACCTCTAATTTCCTGCTTTTAAATTCAGGTAAAACTGAAGTTATTGTACTTGACCCTACAAATCTTAGAAAGATGGTGTCTAACCAGATCCTTACTCTGGATGGCATTACCCTGACCATTAGTAATACTGTGAGAAATCTTGGAGTCATTTTTGATCAGGATATGTCCTTCAATGTGCATATTAAGCAAATATGTAGGACTGCTTTTTTTGCATTTGCGCAATATCTCTAAAATTAGAAAAGTCTTGTCTCAGAGTGATGCTGAAAAACTAATTCATGCATTTATTTCCTCTAGGCTGGACTATTGTAATTCATTATTATCAGGTTGTCCTAAAAGTTCCCTGAAAAGCCTTCAGTTAATTCAAAATGCTGCAGCTAGAGTACTGACAGGGACTAGAAGGAGAGAGCATATTTCACCCATATTGGCCTCTCTTCATTGGCTTCCTGTTAATTCTAGGATAGAATTTGAAATTCTTCTTCTTACTTATAAGGTTTTGAATAATCAGGTCCCATCTTATCTTAGGGACCTCATAGTACCACATCACCCCAATAGAGTGCTTCGCTCGTAGACTGCAGGCTTACCTGTAGTTCCTAGGGTTTTTAAGAGTAGAATGGGAGGCAGAGCCTTCAGCTTTCAGGCTCCTCTCCTGTGGAACCAGCTCCCAATTCAGATCAGGGAGACAGACACCCTCTCTACTTTTAAGATTAGGCTTAAAACTTTCCTTTTTGCTAAATCTTATAGTTAGGGCTGGATCAGGTGACCCTGAACCATCCCTTAGTTATGCTGCTGGGGGGTTCTCATGATGCACTGAGTGTTTCTTTCTCTTTTTGCTCTGTATGCACCACTCTGCTTTTAATCATTATTGATTGATCTCTGCTCCCCTCCACAGCATGTCTTTTTCCTCGTTCTCTCCCCTCAGCCCCAACCAGTCCCAGCAGAACACTGCCCCTCCCTGAGCCTGGTTCTGCTGGAGGTTTCTTCCTGTTAAAAGGGAGTTTTTCCTTCCTACTGTCACCAAGTGCTTGCTCACAGGTGGTCGTTTTGACCGTTGGGGTTTTTCTGTAATTATTGTATGGCTTTTGCCTTACAATATAAAGCACCTTGGGGCAACTGTTTGTTGTGATTTGGCGCTATATAAATAAAATTGATTTGATGTGATTTGATTTGATTTATTTTTCATGATTTTATTAATGTATTTCCACTAGTAACACTAAGTTCTTGTTTCTGTAAAAAAAAAAAAATCACTAAATTTGACACATTCAGTTCTATAAAATTCAGCTTGAGGCATGAATACTGGATCTCTATTGTTTGAAATTCAACTGTGGAGGAAATACTAATGATCCTGACTTCAATGTCACTGTGGCAACTCATAATATGTAGACAAAAACCCAGTTAAGTGATACCGATATGCGGTTGTGTGTACTGTAATAAAACTGATTTTGGTGTGATTTGGAGGTTATAAGGATTTTGTGCTGATTTTATGGATTTTCTCGCTTGGTTATACAGGTGGACCCTCAAAGGGGTTGACATGTATGAATCATAAAGAACACAATGTTCATACAGCCAAGGGAATTTTAGCATTGCGTTATTTTTATTTTTGTTGAATGAACAGACAACAGAGGAGCATCACATTTTCTTATGAAGCATCCAAACAAAGAAGCATTAACCTTAATTAGCATTAGTGTGGTTCTGATAAGTTTTTGTTTAAATGAATCACCCAGACAAACAAATAGCAGTTGTTTTTGCTGGCTGCAGATGTGTCACATTATTGAGTCTGTTAGAAGTAGGGTGTGGGATCGGACTTGTCGCACATCTGTAAGTGGATGTGGGAGGTGATTCCCGGGTAAACGCTCTGCATCTGCAGCATGGTGCCAATCCGCTGGCCCCTGCTCACAGTTCCAGAGGTTTTATCAGGCTTCACATAGAACAGCTTGAAGCAAAAACCTGCAGGACACAAAGTCTCATCAGTATCTACATCGGTTTTTATTTTTCAATTTATTTTTTTATTTTTCAATTTATTTATTTTTTATTTTTTTCATTTATTTATATAGCCTCAAGGCACTTCACACAAGTAAGGTCTAACCTTACTAAACCCCTACAGCAGTGGTAAGGAAAAACTCCCTCTGAGGAAGAAACCTCAAGCAGACCAGACTCAACGGTGTGACCCTCTGCCTGGGCCATGCTACAGACATAAATTATAGAACAATTCACAAAACGAATATAAATGAAATGCTGTTGGTGCACAGGACAGAAGGGTCTCCAGCACAAAAACCACACCCATCTCTGGATGGAGCTGCACCTTAAACAGAGAGAAAAAACAGAATCAGGCAACAAAGAGACAAGAAATACAGTATAATTTGTCAGCATTAAACAACAAGAAAAACAGGAAATACTAAGGTGATCTCCAGCCACTAGCCTGAAGCTTCACTAAAACACCCAGAATTTAGGGAAATTTTGGGATTACCATCACAATCACCACTACTAGACGAGCAGCCTTCTGACGGCGACAGCAATCTACAGGTGGGCGGAGAGGAGTATGTGGTGCTGGATGAGTGTCGTTCTACTCCAGCTCCTCCTGTTCTGTCTCCGATGGTGGATGAAAAAGAAGTGCTCACGCTTCACCTTGTCGACGACGATGAGGATGTTTTTATGGAGGTATAGAGAGATCGGCGGAGCTTCAAGTCATGGAGGGGGTGTCAGGAAAGATGACTTTAAACTTGCTTTCAGCTTGTTTTCATCTTGGAATATAATACATGCCATGGGATTAATATACATGCTGTTGGATTAAACTGCACAGTGTTTGGTACCTTACAGAAGCAAGTGAGGTCATACCGGACTTTTCCATTACAAATGGGGAGGCCCACGGAATGAACTCAGTGGTGAAGACGATGGAATATGTCTAAGAATGATTCTAACATGACAAGTATGATTAAATGAAGTATTAATGTGTTAAAATTAAGAGTTGATTAGAAAAAGTATTAGAAAAAGTATGTTACAAATAAGTGAAATGAATGATTATATGAGTTGTTTTTCATAAAGAGTGCAGGGTCAGAGAAAAAAGAGGACGTGAAGAAGATGTCGCAAGCAGGGCAAGAAGAGCTGATGTTAAACAACTGATCAAATGATTAAAATGTTAGTAAGATATTAAATGAATAATAAGGAATGAAAATGTTTGTATATGATCATATGAATTGTTTTTATGTGAAAGAAAGTTGTAATGAAATGATTGAATATGATTGATGTGATTCTAAAGAAATGATTTAAAAGAATGAATTCTCAGAAAAGCTGAAGTGTTAACAGAAAAGAGGAACTTGAGCAATAAGTTACTGGTAAGGAGCTGCAGAGATTTCCAGTAAGTGGAAGGAGAAGGGAGGAGGTTTGAGTCAACAGCGTCCCCATGGTAACCAAGATCATCTGAAGACAACAAGAGTCAAGCACATATATAAACTGTGAAACACCAGAAAACGGGGTTATTCTTCCAGGGAGAGGTGCTGTTGCCACTTCTCCCCTGCTACGAGGAGATCACAAGACTTGACCATCTTGTGAGCATCAATTGGAATCGTGGAGTGAGAGGATTGGAGCCATAAAGATCGTTTGAGAGAGTTTTCAACTCCCACTCAGGCCGTCCAGTCACGGAGTAGCAGAACATTGGAGAATAATCACTGGCCTTAAGTCTGAGTGGGGAATGTTCAACGATTTCTCTCTCAAGGAACATCACAGCATAGCAGAATGGATTAGATCAACTTTTGGTTGATTGAAGAAGGAATAAACTCTTATGTGGATTAACTTCCTGAAGGATTATAACATCACACAAGGATTGTGGTCAGCTAACGATTAATAGCTGATGAAGAGGAAATCAAATTCATCGAGCTGGGGACCCTAACCTCAAAAACCTCCTTCCCTCACTCCTAGAAAAAATTGTTAAGAAATCAATCCAGTCCCAGTCAAAGTAAGATCAGTTAGAATTATTGAATTAAAAACAAAAATCTCTGCCAATCATTATTCTAATTATACTTGAATTACTGTTATGAAATTATTACCATATAATCTATGTTGATTATGTTATCGGCACTTGCAAAACCTGCAATAAATTTCCAAGCATGCAGTTAAAGTGTTAAGGCTCGGACGTTGGATTATTGATGCTTCTTAAGGTGTAAAAGTTAAAGTTTATTGGGTGTACAACATCAAAAAGGCTCTAAAAGGTTAGTCTGTTTTTTTAATGAAAATAACACATCCTGGGGACTCGCTGTACGAGTCACTAAATTCAAAATCTAGCAACATTCCAAGAGCCCTGATCCATAAGAGGAGAGCTGCCGTTAACGGGCGTGGCCGGTTCGTATCCTGGTTCCAGAGAAGGCTGTTCGACCGGGGTGCGAGATCAGCTTCAGCGGGGTGGACGTCCGGATGGAGGCAGTGAGCAGCTAGACGAATCTCCTCGCCACCAGCTTGAACAGCCTTTGTGCAGCCCTGCCGGGTAATACCCATGGAGACACAAAGGTTGGACCCTAGAGACGGAGAGCTGGTTTTGTACACAAACACACTCATCGGAGGGTGAGCGTGTGCCATGTATCTAAAAAAAAGCGGGATCTGACACGTGGCGCCCGAACAGGGACCTGACAAAGTGTAGTCGGGTCCGAGGAAGAATCCTGGCCAAAGGAGAGTCTTTGCCATTGGGTAGGTGGAAAGCCTCTGAATAGATCACCAAAGGAGACAGTGTTGTGGAGACTGTTGGCTGATGGCCTGTATAGGTCCAGTAACGGCTTGAAACATATCTGTCCTCCAGAGGTGTGAAAATTTGGAGGCGACCACCAGAAGGACGAAGTAAAGACAACAGGAGTAAGTATCCCAGGGAGCTGGGATCAAGGACGAGAAGCAGACGTGTCACTGCTGGATCGTCTGGACTGGGACGAGAAGCAGGCGGGGATAGCCTGCTGGATCGTCACGAAACGACGAGGAAGGGAAGCAGGCAAGGGAGCCTGCTGGATCGGATCGTCAAGAAAGCAGGTATGAGAGTATACCGTGCAAAATGGTGATCTACAAGAGAGAATAGGATCATCAACCCGTGAGGTTCCTGAGGGGAGAAGCGGGAAAAGGAGCAGCTGATTTGGAGTTAACCTCTGGAATTAGCGCTGAATAGCCAAGTAGTCTGTCACTTATCCCTAACTCGAAGCGCTAAGAGAGGCTTTAAGAGGCAGACGACTCGAGACGACAAGGACCATAGCTGAAGTCAAGGAGACGACAGTGGTGGAATCGACAGTCTCAGCAACCGAGAGAATAAAGGGAGGACAATCATTACGAAACAGTAAGGTTAGTATTAAGAACAAGTAGTGAAAATATGGCTGAAGAGGAGCCAGGACCCGTAGCAAATCCTGAATCCGAACATGAAGGGGGGAAAGAAGTGGATTTTCGGCCACACAGAGTGGTATTGTATGGACGAGGATATGATTCTTGGGCAGAAACAGTTCAAAATATGTCATAGATCAAAGTGTGGAAACTGATGAAGAACGTTTCAAAGAAGCTATGGCAGGAACTATACGTACATTAGGGATATATTATCCAGGTAAGCATAAGGAGGGGCAGATCCTGGCCGTTTTGGGGAGCCCACCAGTCCCAAAGGACAAGATGGGGACCAGAGAGTGGCTTGAATGGTAGTGCAAACTTCTCGGAGAAGAGTGGAAAAGAGGACAAATCACCACCTTAATAAGTCCTGAGAAGAGTTATGACTCCGTAGTAAAAATGACAGCTGGGTTGTTGGGAGTAGAGACGGTCCTGGTTGATGTTAAAGCAAAATCAGCATCCATATATGCTGAGTTTAAGTCCATGGCAGAACTGCTAAAAGGGTTAGGAAGAATGCTTAAGGAACAATATCCTATAATGGAAGATATGAGTGGAAGTCAGATCCTCGATAATGAAGACGAGGGCAAGATAGACTCCCAGGCCGAATCCGAACAAAGTGATGAGGAAAACAAGCCAGAAGGAAGTGGAGATGAATCGATATCCCCGGGAGGTCCTAATCCTGGGGGAAATGGTCAATAATATAAAAGCCCGGACCAGCTCCACAGAAGCTTTGACCCAGTGTGGCAAAATGTGCCCCTAGGAAGTGTGAGAGGAACAACCTCAACAGTTAGAAAACAGACAGAACGCCTGGTTGAGCAGGATAAAAGACGAAGAAGTCTTCAGGGAGTGTCTGGACAGATATTCCATCAATCGCCGGAATGTGGGCCCAGAAGCTTGGGACAGCTTAAAGCTGAAGAATGTGTTGCCGGACCGAGTTACCATATTAAAGAGGAAGGGCGTTCGCAGGAGATCTTTAGAAAATCTAAAGCAAAAACCCACCATGTATATGCTGAATCTGACTACATGGAGGAATTGAACCCTATGCCCGAAGGAACCAAAAAAATGGTGACCCAAGATGGAAGACGGGAATATCATTATTTTGGCAGTCCTTGGGATATAGATGGAGATAGTCTCATTGTCTTCACAAATCCCAGACTGAAAATTGCCAACCGAAAATTCCGAGCAAAGCTCAAGGAGCGGGCAGGCAGAGAATACCAAGAAGAGCTTAAGAGTATAAAAGGGAGAGGTCTGGACAGAAAATCGATGGTGATAACAAGCGCACCACAAATGACTTATCATGCACTCATACATGTGCCCTTTGAAAGCTACCCAGGGAGAGAAAATTCAGTCGAATACATGGAGGAAATGCTGAAAACTCTGGGAACAGCTATTGATTTGCCAAAGAACGCCAGCATCGGCGGGTGGTGATATGTGTGGACGGATTACGATCTGGACATATGACATGGGAAGAGGCAGAAAAGGTTGCCATGGCAGCCGTGAACCTACACATGCGTACCCCAGGAGTATGGGGATCAATGAGAGAAATTGTGGTGCTCACTAGCAATGAGCAGGAGCAAGATCGAGTGAGAAGGGCACTTGAAGCGGTGAACCTAGGACCAAATAGAGCAGGTCCAAAGAAGGGTGCAGTTGGAGCAAGTGGAGTGGCAACTAGTCCCCCGCTAGTGATTCAGTCCATCCCCACGGCGACAAGTGAGAAAAGATCAGTACATGCTGTGGGAGTGCAGCAATTAAGGATTAAAACCCCACGACCAACATTAAAACGAGTTACAAGTGGGCTCCAGACTATCATACACCCCACAAGCTCCCAATCTCAGATGAGAGAGCCTTTCCAGGCTCCTCCACCGGATAATGGAGAAGAGGATCCTATACTCATTCCTCTACCTGTCGGAAACACCAAAGCAACCGGGTCGCCCCGAAGGTCAGAACAAAACAGGGACCCACAACCACAAGACCCACGTCCTTCCCATGAATCTGATATGGATGAGGACCAGGAAAGAGAGTCTGAAGAGGAGATCAATCCACAAGACTCGGAAGAGGATGAACCGCTATCTGTGGTAGGGGAAAGAGAAGTCTCACGCCCAGAACTACGAACTGGACGCTACCGAGGACGAAAGAAAGACGTTGGGATGTATAATGTGCGTGTAGCATCAGAGAGAATTGCAAGAGATGTCAGGGTCAACCCAGTGGAGACCCGAGATAAGCGACAAAGGTATGCTCCAGAAGTTGGACAAACTGGGTATGACATCCCAGAAGAGTGGATTGAGCGACAAGATGAAAAGAAAACTCTCGAGGTAACAGCAACTGTTGGAGAGTGGGCTAATATACTAATGTGGCCCTTCTATCCTACACTGACTGCCTGTAAAGAGTTAACAAATAACTTCAGAGTCGCCTATTTAGGCGTTGCCCATGATGTGATTTTGAGAAAACTAAAAACAGCAGCTTTACGCTGGTCACGGCAAGTGTTGAGAGAAATTAATGAAGAAAATCTGGATGATGAGGGAGAAACAATTCCATCATCGTCAGGATTACAAGCAGACGGCAGGGAATTCCGGGAATTCAAGAAATTAAAGATGCTGGTGAGAGAGAAAGAACCAAATGAAGACCTAAAAGACTATTTGAAAGAAGTGTGGCCCCTTATTGACAGAGCTTCTAACAGCGAAGAGGGTAAATCTATATGGCTGGCCCAAGTTACCAGTCAACCCATCAGTCGGGGTGAACCAGCACGAAACCATTATGCCAGGTTAGTGTTGGAGGATCCCAATGATGAAGATTCTCATATTGCTCGAGCTAAAGCTGGACTAGACAAAGGTCAAACATTAGTTCAAGTGTGGCATGGGCTAAAACAGACGATTTTGCCACAACGCTATGTTAGGGCACTGAGAGAAGTTACTAAGGGAAGAAGAGGGGAGATAACCTTTGTGAAAATGCCCATAGATGGCACTACAGTCCCACAAATGGACGCAGTGGTGAAGAGCTGGGATCTGGAGCAGCAGTTCTATGAGGAAAAGAGAAAGAAGGAGAGCACACCGAGATCAGGACAAAAACCGGTGGGAGTGGAGAAAAGAAATTCAGTGCCTAAACCACCACCTCCTCAGTCGCATCAAACAAGCTCTCGGCCGAGAGGTCCACCACCTCCACCACAACAATCGCGACCTACACCTGCACCTCGTAGTGGTGGCTATCTCCCTAAAGAGGAGTATGACAAATTAACTCCAGAACAAAGGAAAGCCCTCCAGGAAGTCCGCCAAGCCTCAGCGGCGGCTGGAGGGCAGAAGAAGTAACGACTTCAGAGGCGCGGGTCACACTAGACCATGCCTACTGGGAGGGGGACAATATCTACACTGATGTGGATGGAGAACTGTACCTGGTGGACACGGGAGCAGAGGTGTCCATGACCCGCAGAAGCCTCGAGATCAAAGGATACCTACTGATCCAGTATGCAAATGCGGCAACAGAGAAAAGACCATTTGGAATATGGAAAGGGGTAGTTTGGATAAAAGGCCTCTTTAATTTGATAACAGTCAAGGATTTGAGAGAATTGCATCGGCCCAAAAGGCTTCGAACTCTAATAAGACGAAATAAGAAAAAATTACAGGCAAGAGTTGTACGAATGGATATGACTCTAATTGGAAAGAGTCCGGTAAGCTGGTACAAAGAAGTGGATGTACCAGCTGTCACAGAAGAAAAAAATGAAGAAAGTGATTTCTCTGAAGCAGGGAAAGAAAAATTTAGGGAAATTATCTCTGAAGCTAAAGTAGCACGATTTAAAAATGATTGTGGAGATTTGGGGGCTAAATACATTCATGTCATCGAAGGAGGAGTACATCCACCGGTGCGACAATATCCCTTGAACCCTGGAGCGGTTGAGGAAATGGATAAAATAGTGAAAGAATTGGAAGCTTTGGGGATTATTCGAGTGGGATTGAATCCGATTACTAACAGCCCCATCCAAGCAGTTAAGAAGCCAGAGTCGGCAGGAGGAGGCTGGAGACCAGTAATCAACTTCAAGGCTCTCAATCGACGAACAGTAGCCAATAGAGCGAGCTTGATAAATCCCCAAGGAGCACTGAAAACACTCCAAATTAAGAAATACAAATCATGCACTGATCTGGCAAATGGATTCTTTTCCCTGCGATTAGCAAAACAGTCACAAGGGAAAACAGCACTCACACATAAGGGGAAAGTTATGTGTGGCAACGACTCCCGCAGGGATACAGAAATTCACCAAATGTGTTCCAAGCAGCAGTAATGGAAATATTAAAAGATCTGGGAGTAACAGTCTACATCGATGATGTGTTTATCGCAGATGATGATGAAAATGAACACCTAATGCGGCTGCAAAAAGTGATTCAGAAGCTCACAGAAGCTGGATTAAAACTCAACCTGAAGAAATGTCAGTCTGGACAATTCAAGGTTAACTATTTGGGATTCGAGGTATCATCAGACCTGGACTCTCAGAAGTATACCGAGAAAAATTTAGTCAGATTAAACCACCGCAATCTGAGAATGACCTACAGAAAATATTGGGATTGTGTAACTATGTGAGAGATCACGTTCCACACTATCAGAGATACGCAAAGCCCCTTTATGCTCGTCTCAAGAAGAAACCTAATGGACAAGAGCAAAAGCAATGGATTTGGACAGCTACAGATCAGGATTGCTTGGAAAAGCTAAAGAAAGCCATTCAAATCAAATCAAATCAAATCAATTTAATTTATATAGCGCCAAATCACAACAAACGGTTGCCCCAAGGCGCTTTATATTGTAAGGCAAAGCCATACAATAATTACGGAAAAAACCCCAATGGTCAAAACGACCCCCTGTGAGCAAGCACTTGGCAACAGTGGGAAGGAAAAACTCCCTTTTAACAGGAAGAAACCTCCAGCAGAACCAGGCTCAGGGAGGGGCAGTCTTCTGCTGGGACTGGTTGGGGCTGAGGGAGAGAACCGGGAAAAAGACATGCTGTGGAGGGGAGCAGAGATCAATCACTAATGATTAAATGCAGAGTGGTGCATACAGAGCAAAAAGAGAAAGAAACACTCAATGCATTATGGGAACCCCCCAGCAGTCTAAGTCTATAGCAGCATAACTAAGGGATGGTTCAGGGTCACCTGATCCAGCCCTAACTATAAGCTTTAGCAAAAAGGAAAGTTTTAAGCCTAATCTTAAAAGTAGAGAGGGTGTCTGTCTCCCTGATCCGAATTGGGAGCTGGTTCCACAGGAGAGGAGCCTGAAAGCTGAAGGCTCTGCCTCCCATTCTACTCTTACAAACCCTAGGAACTACAAGTAAGCCTGCAGTCTGAGAGCGAAGCGCTCTATTGGGGTGATATGGTACTATGAGGTCCCTAAGATAAGAAGGGACCTGATTATTCAAAACCTTATAAGTAAGAAGAATAATTTTAAATTCTATTCTAGAATTAACAGGAAGCCAATGAAGAGAGGCCAATATGGGTGAGATATGTTCTCTCCTTCTAGTCCCCGTCAGTACTCTAGCTGCAGCATTTTGAATTAACTGAAGGCTTTTCAGGGAACTTTTAGGACAACCTGATAATAATGAATTACAGTAGTCCAGCCTAGAGGAAATAAATGCATGAATTAGTTTTTCAGCATCACTCTGAGACAAGACCTTTCTAATTTTAGAGATATTGCGTAAATGCAAAAAGCAGTCTTACATATTTGTTTATATGCGCTTTGAATGACATATCCTGATCAAAAATGACTCCAAGATTTCTCACAGTATTACTAGAGGTCAGGGTAATGCCATCCAGAGTAAGGATTGGTTAGACACCATGTTTCTAAGATTTGTGGGCCAAGTACAATAACTTCAGTTTTATCTGAGTTTAAAAGCAGGAAATTAGAGGTCATCCATGTCCTTATGTCTGTAAGGCCAATCCTGCAGTTTAGCTAATTGGTGTGTGTCCTCTGGCTTCATGGATAGATAAAGCTGGGTATCATCTGCGTAACAATGAAACTTTAAGCAATGCCGTCTAATAATACTGCCTAAGGAAGCATGTATAAAGTGAATAAAATTGGTCCTAGCACAGAACCTTGTGGAACTCCATAATTAACCTTAGTCTGTGAAGAAGATTCCCCATTTACATGAACAAATTGTAATCTATTAGATAAATATGATTCAAACCACCGCAGCGCAGTGCCTTTAATACCTATGGCATTCTCTAATCTCTGTAGTAAAATTTTATGGTCAACAGTATCAAAAGCAGCACTGAGGTCTAACAGAACAAGCACAGAGATGAGTCCACTGTCTGAGGCCATAAGAAGATCATTTGTAACCTTCACTAATGCTGTTTCTGTACTATAATGAATTCTAAACCTGACTGAAACTCTTCAATAGACCATTCCTCTGCAGATGATCAGTTAGCTGTTTAACACTACCCTTTCAAGAATTTTTGAGAGAAAAGGAAGGTTGGAGATTGGCCTATAATTAGCTAAGATAGCTGGGGCAAGTGATGGCTTTTTAAGTAATGGTTTAATTACTGCCACCTTAAAAGCCTGTGGTACATAGCCAACTAATAAAGATAGATTGATCATATTTAAGATCGAAGCATTAAATAATGGTAGGGCTTCCTTGAGCAGCCTGGTAGGAATGGGGGTTAATAGACATGTTGATGGTTTGGATGAAGTAACTAATGAAAATAACTCAGACAGAACAATCTGAGAGAAAGAGTCTAACCAAATACCGGCATCACTGAAAGCAGCCAAAGATAACGATACGTCTTTGGGATGGTTATGAGTAATTTTTTCTCTAATAGTTAAAATTTTATTAGCAAAGAAAGTCATGAAGTCATTACTAGTTAAAATTAAAGGAATACTCGGCTCAATAGAGCTCTGACTCTTTGTCAGCCTGGCTACAGTGCTGAAAAGAAACCTGGGGTTGTTCTTATTTTCTTCAATTAGTGATGAGTAGTAAGATGTCCTAGCTTTACGGAGGGCTTTTTTATAGAGCAACAGACTCTTCATTCAAGACGCAGTTAGGCTGGAGCCGCGTAGTCTGACTACTCGTCTCTTAGCCGAAATAAGCTGTGAAGAAGAGGATTCGGTGGTAAAGTGAGCAACGAAGGAGGGGGTATGGTAACATTGTGGAGCTATGCTCTGTCTTCGATGGAGAGAAAATATCCACCGGAAGAAAAAGAACTGGCAGTCCTGGCTAGATTATTGGAGTGCATTAAAAGAACTTGCACAAGGTCAGAGAATAAAAGTTATCACTCAAGCCAAGTCCACCGGTTCCTAAGAAAAGGAACTATGAGAGTACTAAAGCCAGAAATGCTAGATGGGGAAGGTGGGAGGACATCCTGCTAGACCCTGAGCTGGAAATTGGGCCAAAGCAGTCGGCGACAAAAAAATTGCAGAAGGAGAGGCAACTCCCTATGGAGCCATACGATTGGGACTATGTACACTGATGGGTCGAAGAAGGGTACAGACAATATAGCTTATTGGGGCTATATTCTGAAGTATCAAGATAAGGAGAAATATCGTCAAAAAGGGTCGAACGCCAGGGAGTGCCAAGCCGGAGAAGTTACAGCAATACTGGAAGGACTCTTGGAGTTAAACAAGAGGAGAGGACTTATCCATTTGGGAAGAAAATGGATTCGAGGGAGCTAAGGGGAAGCCTGTAGCTCATATGGATTTGTGGAGGAAAATAGCCGAGTTAAGGCTAACAATGGACTTGGTACATCAGAAGGCCCATGTAAAAGAAGGAGCACATTGGAGCGGGAACGAAGAAGTGGACCGCTATGTGCAGCTGAGAAAAGTCATCGTTGTCGGGATCGAGAAGTGGGAACAGACACCCAAGGGAAAGGTAGTTCCAAAAGAGTCCATGAAAGAAGGTGGTGCTGGCCGTACATGAAGCTCTTGGCCATGCAGGCACCATTCCCACACAGAAGGAGCTGGGAAACTGCAACTTTGGATTCCGAGAAACCAAGTCTGCCGAGTCCTCAAAGACTGTGAAGTATGTGGTCGATACAATGCAGGACGACGAGGACAAAGGGTGGATGGTTTCACCATAAAGAGTACTGTTCCATGGGGATCAGTATGCATGGATGTTGCCGGGCCCATGGGGGTGACCGGTAAGAAAGGAGAAAAGGATCTGTTGGTGCTTGTGGACTCTATGTCGGGCTATGTGACCGTTAAGCCTGTGAGGAAAGCCAACGGCAGCAGTGTGATCAGCATGTTGAATCAAGTGTGTTCAAATCTGGGGATACCTAGGGAGCTGAGAACAGACAATGGGACATTTCCGTAATGCTCAGGTCGACCAGTGGTGCCAGAAAAATGGAGTAATGAGAATTTACTTGCCCTCAAGCAAATGGAGTTGTGGAAAGGGCTATTGGACTGGTGAAAAACTGGATTGGGAAAAATGCTAACACGAAGGAATGGAGTACTAAGGCCCTGGAAATTGGACAGGCCCTGAATGACCGCCATCGTGCCGTCAGGCCCACCCCTTCGCAAGAACTGAACCAACGCCCATTTTCGACACCAGAAGTGGGGCGGAGTCAGACTAAAAGGGATGGAGAACCAGAACCAAAGATCCCATTTAAGGTTGGGCAGAAGGTGTGGTGAGAGCTCGAGATCACCTAACCAACACTGCTGTTAAACCTAAGTATGAGACCACAGACACAGTAGTGAAAATACTGGACAGTAACACAGTAGAGTCGAAGAAGAAGGGAATCCAAGGAGTGGAGCAGCTGAAGCCAACTCCTAAAACAACTCTACTCTTTTTTTTTTTTGCCAGCTTGCACTCGACCGAGACGGACGCACTTGAAGTATTAATGTGTTAAAATTAAGAGTTGATTAGAAAAAGTATGTTACAAATAAGTGAAATGAATGATTATATGAGTGTTTTTCATAAAGAGTGCAGAGTCAGAGAAAAAAGAGGAAGTGAAGAAGATGTCGCAAGCAGGGCAAGAAGAGCTGATGTTAAACAACTGATCAAATGATTAAAATGTTAGTAAGATATTAAATGAATAATAAGGAATGAAAATGTTTGTATATGATCATATGAATTGTTTTATGTGAAAGAAAGTTGTAATGAAATGATTGAATATGATTGATGTGATTCTAAAGAAATTATTTAAAAGAATGAATTCTCAGAAAAAGGAATAACTCTTATGTGGATTAACTTCCTGAAGGATTATAACATCACACAAGGATCGTGGTCAGCTAACGATTAATAGCTGATGAAGAGGAAATCAAATTCATCGAGCTGGGGACCCTAACCTCAAAAACCTCCTTCCCTCACTCCTAGAAAAAATGTTAAGAAACCAATCCAGTCCCAGTCAAGTAAGATCAGTTCGAATTATTGAATTAAAAACAAAAATCTCTGCCAATCATTATTCTAATTATACTTGAATTACTGTTGTGAAATTATTACCATATAATCTATGTTGATTACGTTATTGGCACTTGCAAAACTGCAATAAATTTCCAAGCATGCAGTTAAAGTGTTAAGGCTCGAACATTGGATTATTGATGCTCTTAAGGTGTAAAAGTTAAAGTTTATTGGGGTGTACAACATCAAAAAGGCTCTAAAAGGTTAGTCTGTTTTTTTAAAGAAAATAACACATCCTGGGGACTCGATGTACGAGTCACTAAATCAAAATCTAGCAACATTCCAAGAGCCCTGATCCATAAGAGGAGAGCTGCCGTTAACGGGCGTGGCCGGTTCGTATCCTGGTTCCAGAGAAGGCTATTCGACAGGGGTGCGAGATCAGCTTCAGCGGGGTGGACGTCCGGATGGAGGCAGTGAACAGCTAGACGAATCTCCTCGCCACCAGCTTGAACAGCCTTTGTGCAGCCCTGCTGGGTAATACCCATGGAGACACAAAGGTCGGACCCTAGAGACGGAGAGCTGGTTTTGTACACAAACACACTCATCGGAGGGTGAGCATGTGCCATGTATCTAAAAAAGCAGGATCTGACAAATGTCTTACAGACATAAAGACATGGATGACCTCTAATTTCCTGCTTTTAAATTCAGGTAAAACTGAAGTTATTGTACTTGACCCTACAAATCTTAGAAAGATGGTGTCTATCCAGATCCTTACTCTGGATGCATTACCCTGACCATTAGTAATACTGTGAGAAATCTTGGAGTCATTTTTGATCAGGATATGTCCTTCAATGTGCATATTAAGCAAATATGTAGGACTGCTTTTTTTGCATTTGCGCAATATCTCTAAATTAGAAAAGTCTTGTCTCAGAGTGATGCTGAAAAACTAATTCATGCATTTATTTCCTCTAGGCTGGACTATTGTAATTCATTATTATCAGGTTGTCCTAAAAGTTCCCTGAAAAGCCTTCAGTTAATTCAAAATGCTGCAGCTAGAGTACTGACAGGGACTAGAAGGAGAGAGCATATTTCACCCATATTGGCCTCTCTTCATTGGCTTCCTGTTAATTCTAGGATAGAATTTGAAATTCTTCTTCTTACTTATAAGGTTTTGAATAATCAGGTCCCATCTTATCTTAGGGACCTCATAGTACCACATCACCCCAATAGAGTGCTTCGCTCGTAGACTGCAGGCTTACCTGTAGTTCTAGGGTTTTTAAGAGTAGAATGGGAGGCAGAGCCTTCAGCTTTCAGGCTCCTCTCCTGTGGAACCAGCTCCCAATTCAGATCAGGGAGACAGACACCCTCTCTACTTTTAAGATTAGGCTTAAAACTTTCCTTTTTGCTAAATCTTATAGTTAGGGCTGGATCAGTGACCCTGAACCATCCCTTAGTTATGCTGCTGGGGGGTTCTCATGATGCACTGAGTGTTTCTTTCTCTTTTTGCTCTGTATGCACCACTCTGCTTTTAATCATTATTGATTGATCTCTGCTCCCCTCCACAGCATGTCTTTTTCCTCGTTCTCTCCCCTCAGCCCCAACCAGTCCCAGCAGAACACTGCCCCTCCCTGAGCCTGGTTCTGCTGGAGGTTTCTTCCTGTTAAAAGGGAGTTTTTCCTTCCTACTGTCACCAAGTGCTTGCTCACAGGTGGTCGTTTTGACCGTTGGGGTTTTTCTGTAATTATTGTATGGCTTTTGCCTTACAATATAAAGCACCTTGGGGCAACTGTTTGTTGTGATTTGGCGCTATATAAATAAAATTGATTTGATGTGATTTGATTTGATTTATTTTTCATGATTTTATTAATGTATTTCCACTAGTAACACTAAGTTCTTGTTTCTGTAAAAAAAAAAAAATCACTAAATTTGACACATTCAGTTTCTATAAAATTCAGCTTGAGGCATGAATACTGGATCTCTATTGTTTGAAATTCAACTGTGGAGGAAATACTAATGATCCTGACTTCAATGTCACTGTGGCAACTCATAATATGTAGACAAAAACCCAGTTAAGTGATACCGATATGCGGTTGTGTGTACTGTAATAAAACTGATTTTGGTGTGATTTGGAGGTTATAAGGATTTTGTGCTGATTTATGGATTTTCTCGCTTGGTTATACAGGTGGACCCTCAAAGGGGTTGACATGTATGAATCATAAAGAACACAATGTTCATACAGCCAAGGGAATTTTAGCATTGCGTTATTTTTATTTTTGTTGAATGAACAGACAACAGAGGAGCATCACATTTTCTTATGAAGCATCCAAACAAAGAAGCATTAACCTTAATTAGCATTAGTGTGGTTCTGATAAGTTTTTGTTTAAATGAATCACCCAGACAAACAAATAGCAGTTGTTTTTGCTGGCTGCAGATGTGTCCACATTATTGAGTCTGTTAGAAGTAGGGTGTGGGATCGGACTTGTCGCACATCTGTAAGTGGATGTGGGAGGTGATTCCCGGGTAAACGCTCTGCATCTGCAGCATGGTGCCAATCCGCTGGCCCCTGCTCACAGTTCCAGAGGTTTTATCAGGCTTCACATAGAACAGCTTGAAGCAAAAACCTGCAGGACACAAAGTCTCATCAGTATCTACATCGGTTTTTATTTTTCAATTTATTTTTTTATTTTTCAATTTATTTATTTGTTATTTTTTTCATTTATTTATATAGCCTCAAGGCACTTCACACAAGTAAGGTCTAACCTTACTAAACCCCTACAGCAGTGGTAAGGAAAAACTCCCTCTGAGGAAGAAACCTCAAGCAGACCAGACTCAACGGTGTGACCCTCTGCCTGGGCCATGCTACAGACATAAATTATAGAACAATTCACAAAACGAATATAAATGAAATGCTGTTGGTGCACAGGACAGAAGGGTCTCCAGCACAAAACCACACCCATCTCTGGATGGAGCTGCACCTTAAACAGAGAGAAAAAACAGAATCAGGCAACAAAGAGAACAAGAAATACAGTATAATTTGTCAGCATTAAACAACAAGAAAAACAGGAAATACTAAGGTGATCTCCAGCCACTAGCCTGAAGCTTCACTAAAACACCCAGAATTTAGGGAAATTTTGGGGATTACCATCACAATCACCACTACTAGACGAGCAGCCTTCTGACGGCGACAGCAATCTACAGGTGGGGCGGAGAGGAGTATGTGGTGCTGGATGAGTGTCGTTCTACTCCAGCTCCTCCTGTTCTGTCTCCGATGGTGGATGAAAAAGAAGTGCTCACGCTTCACCTTGTCGACGACGATGAGGATCTTTTTATGGAGGTATAGAGAGATCGGCGGAGCTTCAAGTCATGGAGGGGGGTGTCAGGAAAGATGACTTTAAACTTGCTTTCAGCTTGTTTCATCTTGGAATATAATACATGCCATGGGATTAATATACATGCTGTTGGATTAAACTGCACAGTGTTTGGTACCTTACAGAAGCAAGTGAGGTCATACCGGACTTTTCCATTACAAATGGGAGGCCCACGGAATGAACTCAGTGGTGAAGACGATGGAATATGTCTAAGAATGATTCTAACATGACAAGTATGATTAAATGAAGTATTAATGTGTTAAAATTAAGAGTTGATTAGAAAAAGTATTAGAAAAAGTATGTTACAAATAAGTGAAATGAATGATTATATGAGTTGTTTTCATAAAGAGTGCAGGGTCAGAGAAAAAGAGGACGTGAAGAAGATGTCGCAAGCAGGGCAAGAAGAGCTGATGTTTAAACAACTGATCAAATGATTAAAATGTTAGTAAGATATTAAATGAATAATAAGGAATGAAAATGTTTGTATATGATCATATGAATTGTTTTTATGTGAAAGAAAGTTGTAATGAAATGATTGAATATGATTGATGTGATTCTAAAGAAATGATTTAAAAGAATGAATTCTCAGAAAAGCTGAAGTGTTAACAGAAAAGAGGAACTTGAGCAATAAGTTACTGGTAAGGAGCTGCAGAGATTTCCAGTAAGTGGAAGGAGAAGGGAGGAGGTTTTGAGTCAACAGCGTCCCCATGGTAACCAAGATCATCTGAAGACAACAAGAGTCAAGCACATATATAAACTGTGAAACACCAGAAAACGGGGTTATTCTTCCAGGGAGAGGTGCTGTTGCCACTTCTCCCCTGCTACGAGGAGATCACAAGACTTGACCATCTTGTGAGCATCAATTGGAATCGTGGAGTGAGAGGATTGGAGCCATAAAGATCGTTTGAGAGAGTTTTCAACTCCCACTCAGGCCGTCCAGTCACGGAGTAGCAGAACATTGGAGAATAATCACTGGCCTTAAGTCTGAGTGGGGAATGTTCAACGATTTCTCTCTCAAGGAACATCACAGCATAGCAGAATGGATTAGATCAACTTTTGGTTGATTGAAGAAGGAATAAACTCTTATGTGGATTAACTTCCTGAAGGATTATAACATCACACAAGGATTGTGGTCAGCTAACGATTAATAGCTGATGAAGAGGAAATCAAATTCATCGAGCTGGGGACCCTAACCTCAAAAACCTCCTTCCCTCACTCCTAGAAAAAATTGTTAAGAAATCAATCCAGTCCCAGTCAAAGTAAGATCAGTTAGAATTATTGAATTAAAAACAAAAATCTCTGCCAATCATTATTCTAATTATACTTGAATTACTGTTATGAATTATTACCATATAATCTATGTTGATTATGTTATCGGCACTTGCAAAACCTGCAATAAATTTCCAAGCATGCAGTTAAAGTGTTAAGGCTCGGACGTTGGATTATTGATGCTTCTTAAGGTGTAAAAGTTAAAGTTTATTGGGTGTACACATCAAAAAGGCTCTAAAAGGTTAGTCTGTTTTTTTAATGAAAATAACACATCCTGGGGACTCGCTGTACGAGTCACTAAATTCAAAATCTAGCAACATTCCAAGAGCCCTGATCCATAAGAGGAGAGCTGCCGTTAACGGGCGTGGCCGGTTCGTATCCTGGTTCCAGAGAAGGCTGTTCGACCGGGGTGCGAGATCAGCTTCAGCGGGGTGGACGTCCGGATGGAGGCAGTGAGCAGCTAGACGAATCTCCTCGCCACCAGCTTGAACAGCCTTTGTGCAGCCCTGCCGGGTAATACCCATGGAGACACAAAGGTTGGACCCTAGAGACGGAGAGCTGGTTTTGTACACAAACACACTCATCGGAGGGTGAGCGTGTGCCATGTATCTAAAAAAAAGCGGGATCTGACACGTGGCGCCCGAACAGGGACCTGACAAAGTGTAGTCGGGTCCGAGGAAGAATCCTGGCCAAAGGAGAGTCTTTGCCATTGGGTAGGTGGAAAGCCTCTGAATAGATCACCAAAGGAGACAGTGTTGTGGAGACTGTTGGCTGATGGCCTGTATAGGTCCAGTAACGGCTTGAAACATATCTGTCCTCCAGAGGTGTGAAAATTTGGAGGCGACCACCAGAAGGACGAAGTAAAGACAACAGGAGTAAGTATCCCAGGGAGCTGGGATCAAGGACGAGAAGCAGACGTGTCACTGCTGGATCGTCTGGACTGGGACGAGAAGCAGGCGGGGATAGCCTGCTGGATCGTCACGAAACGATGAGGAAGGGAAGCAGGCAAGGGAGCCTGCTGGATCGGATCGTCAAGAAAGCAGGTATGAGAGTATACCGTGCAAAATGGTGATCTACAAGAGAGAATAGGATCATCAACCCGTGAGGTTCCTGAGGGGAGAAGCGGGAAAAGGAGCAGCTGATTTGGAATTAACCTCTGGAATTAGCGCTGAATAGCCAAGTAGTCTGTCACTTATCCCTAACTCGAAGCGCTAAGAGAGGCTTTAAGAGGCAGACGACTCGAGACGACAAGGACCATAGCTGAAGTCAAGGAGACGACAGTGGTGGAATCGACAATCTCAGCAACCGAGAGAATAAAGAGAGGACAATCATTATGAAACAGTAAGGTTAGTATTAAGAACAAGTAGTGAAAATATGGCTGAAGAGGAGCCAGGACCCGTAGCAAATCCTGAATCCGAACATGAAGGGGGGAAAGAAGTGGATTTTCGGCCACACAGAGTGGTATTGTATGGACGAGGATATGATTCTTGGGCAGAAACAGTTCAAAAATATGTCATAGATCAAAGTGTGGAAACTGATGAAGAACGTTTCAAAGAAGCTATGGCAGGAACTATACGTACATTAGGGATATATTATCCAGGTAAGCATAAGGAGGGGCAGATCCTGGCCGTTTTGGGGAGCCCACCAGTCCCAAAGGACAAGATGGGGACCAGAGAGTGGCTTGAATGGTAGTGCAAACTTCTCGGAGAAGAGTGGAAAAGAGGACAAATCACCACCTTAATAAGTCCTGAGAAGAGTTATGACTCCGTAGTAAAAATGACAGCTGGGTTGTTGGGAGTAGAGACGGTCCTGGTTGATGTTAAAGCAAAATCAGCATCCATATATGCTGAGTTTAAGTCCATGGCAGAACTGCTAAAAGGGTTAGGAAGAATGCTTAAGGAACAATATCCTATAATGGAAGATATGAGTGGAAGTCAGATCCTCGATAATGAAGACGAGGGCAAGATAGACTCCCAGGCCGAATCCGAACAAAGTGATGAGGAAAACAAGCCAGAAGGAAGTGGAGATGAATCGATATCCCCGGGAGGTCCTAAGCCTGGGGGAAATGGTCAAGAATATAAAAGCCCGGACCAGCTCCACACAAGCTTTGACCCAGTGTGGCAAAATTTGCCCCTAGGAAGTGTGAGAGGAACAACCTCAACAGTTAGAAAACAGACAGAACGCCTGGTTGAGCAGGATAAAAGACGAAGAAGTCTTCAGGGAGTGTCTGGACAGATATTCCATCAATCGCCGGAATGTGGGCCCAGAAAATTGGGACAGCTTAAAGCTGAAGAATGTGTTGCCGGACCGAGTTACCATATTAAAGAGGAAGGGCGTTCGCAGGAGATCTTTAGAAAATCTAAAGCAAAAACCCACCATGTATATGCTGAATCTGACTACATGGAGGAATTGAACCCTATGCCCGAAGGAACCAAAAAAATGGTGACCCAAGATGGAAGACGGGAATATCATTATTTTGGCAGTCCTTGGGATATAGATGGAGATAGTCTCATTGTCTTCACAAATCCCAGACTGAAAATTGCCAACCGAAAATTCCGAGCAAAGCTCAAGGAGCGGGCAGGCAGAGAATACCAAGAAGAGCTTAAGAGTATAAAAGGGAGAGGTCTGGACAGAAAATCGATGGTGATAACAAGCGCACCACAAATGACTTATCATGCACTCATACATGTGCCCTTTGAAAGCTACCCAGGGAGAGAAAATTCAGTCGAATACATGGAGGAAATGCTGAAAACTCTGGGAACAGCTATTGATTTGCCAAAGAACGCCAGCATCGGCGGGTGGTGATATGTGTGGACGGATTACGATCTGGACATATGACATGGGAAGAGGCAGAAAAGGTTGCCATGGCAGCCGTGAACCTACACATGCGTACCCCAGGAGTATGGGGATCAATGAGAGAAATTGTGGTGCTCACTAGCAATGAGCAGGAGCAAGATCGAGTGAGAAGGGCACTTGAAGCGGTGAACCTAGGACCAAATAGAGCAGGTCCAAAGAAGGGTGCAGTTGGAGCAAGTGGAGTGGCAACTAGTCCCCCGCTAGTGATTCAGTCCATCCCCACGGCGACAAGTGAGAAAAGATCAGTACATGCTGTGGGAGTGCAGCAATTAAGGATTAAAACCCCACGACCAACATTAAAACGAGTTACAAGTGGGCTCCAGACTATCATACACCCCACAAGCTCCCAATCTCAGATGAGAGAGCCTTTCCAGGCTCCTCCACCGGATAATGGAGAAGAGGATCCTATACTCATTCCTCTACCTGTCGGAAACACCAAAGCAACCGGGTCGCCCCGAAGGTCAGAACAAAACAGGGACCCACAACCACAAGACCCACGTCCTTCCCATGAATCTGATATGGATGAGGACCAGGAAAGAGAGTCTGAAGAGGAGATCAATCCACAAGACTCGGAAGAGGATGAACCGCTATCTGTGGTAGGGGAAAGAGAAGTCTCACGCCCAGAACTACGAACTGGACGCTACCGAGGACGAAAGAAAGACGTTGGGATGTATAATGTGCGTGTAGCATCAGAGAGAATTGCAAGAGATGTCAGGGTCAACCCAGTGGAGACCCGAGATAAGCGACAAAGGTATGCTCCAGAAGTTGGACAAACTGGGTATGACATCCCAGAAGAGTGGATTGAGCGACAAGATGAAAAGAAAACTCTCGAGGTAACAGCAACTGTTGGAGAGTGGGCTAATATACTAATGTGGCCCTTCTATCCTACACTGACTGCCTGTAAAGAGTTAACAAATAACTTCAGAGTCGCCTATTTAGGCGTTGCCCATGATGTGATTTTGAGAAAACTAAAAACAGCAGCTTTACGCTGGTCACGGCAAGTGTTGAGAGAAATTAATGAAGAAAATCTGGATGATGAGGGAGAAACAATTCCATCATCGTCAGGATTACAAGCAGACGGCAGGGAATTCCGGGAATTCAAGAAATTAAAGATGCTGGTGAGAGAGAAAGAACCAAATGAAGACCTAAAAGACTATTTGAAAGAAGTGTGGCCCCTTATTGACAGAGCTTCTAACAGCGAAGAGGGTAAATCTATATGGCTGGCCCAAGTTACCAGTCAACCCATCAGTCGGGGTGAACCAGCACGAAACCATTATGCCAGGTTAGTGTTGGAGGATCCCAATGATGAAGATTCTCATATTGCTCGAGCTAAAGCTGGACTAGACAAAGGTCAAACATTAGTTCAAGTGTGGCATGGGCTAAAACAGACGATTTTGCCACAACGCTATGTTAGGGCACTGAGAGAAGTTACTAAGGGAAGAAGAGGGGAGATAACCTTTGTGAAAATGCCCATAGATGGCACTACAGTCCCACAAATGGACGCAGTGGTGAAGAGCTGGGATCTGGAGCAGCAGTTCTATGAGGAAAAGAGAAAGAAGGAGAGCACACCGAGATCAGGACAAAAACCGGTGGGAGTGGAGAAAAGAAATTCAGTGCCTAAACCACCACCTCCTCAGTCGCATCAAACAAGCTCTCGGCCGAGAGGTCCACCACCTCCACCACAACAATCGCGACCTACACCTGCACCTCGTAGTGGTGGCTATCTCCCTAAAGAGGAGTATGACAAATTAACTCCAGAACAAAGGAAAGCCCTCCAGGAAGTCCGCCAAGCCTCAGCGGCGGCTGGAGGGCAGAAGAAGTAACGACTTCAGAGGCGCGGGTCACACTAGACCATGCCTACTGGGAGGGGGACAATATCTACACTGATGTGGATGGAGAACTGTACCTGGTGGACACGGGAGCAGAGGTGTCCATGACCCGCAGAAGCCTCGAGATCAAAGGATACCTACTGATCCAGTATGCAAATGCGGCAACAGAGAAAAGACCATTTGGAATATGGAAAGGGGTAGTTTGGATAAAAGGCCTCTTTAATTTGATAACAGTCAAGGATTTGAGAGAATTGCATCGGCCCAAAAGGCTTCGAACTCTAATAAGACGAAATAAGAAAAAATTACAGGCAAGAGTTGTACGAATGGATATGACTCTAATTGGAAAGAGTCCGGTAAGCTGGTACAAAGAAGTGGATGTACCAGCTGTCACAGAAGAAAAAAATGAAGAAAGTGATTTCTCTGAAGCAGGGAAAGAAAAATTTAGGGAAATTATCTCTGAAGCTAAAGTAGCACGATTTAAAAATGATTGTGGAGATTTGGGGGCTAAATACATTCATGTCATCGAAGGAGGAGTACATCCACCGGTGCGACAATATCCCTTGAACCCTGGAGCGGTTGAGGAAATGGATAAAATAGTGAAAGAATTGGAAGCTTTGGGGATTATTCGAGTGGGATTGAATCCGATTACTAACAGCCCCATCCAAGCAGTTAAGAAGCCAGAGTCGGCAGGAGGAGGCTGGAGACCAGTAATCAACTTCAAGGCTCTCAATCGACGAACAGTAGCCAATAGAGCGAGCTTGATAAATCCCCAAGGAGCACTGAAAACACTCCAAATTAAGAAATACAAATCATGCACTGATCTGGCAAATGGATTCTTTTCCCTGCGATTAGCAAAACAGTCACAAGGGAAAACAGCACTCACACATAAGGGGAAAAGTTATGTGTGGCAACGACTCCCGCAGGGATACAGAAATTCACCAAATGTGTTCCAAGCAGCAGTAATGGAAATATTAAAAGATCTGGGAGTAACAGTCTACATCGATGATGTGTTTATCGCAGATGATGATGAAAATGAACACCTAATGCGGCTGCAAAAAGTGATTCAGAAGCTCACAGAAGCTGGATTAAAACTCAACCT
This sequence comes from Thalassophryne amazonica, assembly GCF_902500255.1. NCBI lineage: Eukaryota > Metazoa > Chordata > Actinopteri > Batrachoidiformes > Batrachoididae > Thalassophryne > Thalassophryne amazonica. The sequence continues at coordinate 19,576,723 of NC_047114.1, read as the reverse complement.
GAAGAAATGTCAGTCTGGACAATTCAAGGTTAACTATTTGGGATTCGAGGTATCATCAGACCTGGGACTCTCAGAAGTATACCGAGAAAAATTTAGTCAGATTAAACCACCGCAATCTGAGAATGACCTACAGAAAATATTGGGATTGTGTAACTATGTGAGAGATCACGTTCCACACTATCAGAGATACGCAAAGCCCCTTTATGCTCGTCTCAAGAAGAAACCTAATGGACAAGAGCAAAAGCAATGGATTTGGACAGCTACAGATCAGGATTGCTTGGAAAAGCTAAAGAAAGCCATTCAAATCAAATCAAATCAAATCAATTTAATTTATATAGCGCCAAATCACAACAAACGGTTGCCCCAAGGCGCTTTATATTGTAAGGCAAAGCCATACAATAATTACGGAAAAACCCCAATGGTCAAAACGACCCCCTGTGAGCAAGCACTTGGCAACAGTGGGAAGGAAAAACTCCCTTTTAACAGGAAGAAACCTCCAGCAGAACCAGGCTCAGGGAGGGGCAGTCTTCTGCTGGGACTGGTTGGGGCTGAGGGAGAGAACCGGGAAAAAGACATGCTGTGGAGGGGAGCAGAGATCAATCACTAATGATTAAATGCAGAGTGGTGCATACAGAGCAAAAAGAGAAAGAAACACTCAATGCATTATGGGAACCCCCCAGCAGTCTAAGTCTATAGCAGCATAACTAAGGGATGGTTCAGGGTCACCTGATCCAGCCCTAACTATAAGCTTTAGCAAAAAGGAAAGTTTTAAGCCTAATCTTAAAAGTAGAGAGGGTGTCTGTCTCCCTGATCCGAATTGGGAGCTGGTTCCACAGGAGAGGAGCCTGAAAGCTGAAGGCTCTGCCTCCCATTCTACTCTTACAAACCCTAGGAACTACAAGTAAGCCTGCAGTCTGAGAGCGAAGCGCTCTATTGGGGTGATATGGTACTATGAGGTCCCTAAGATAAGAAGGGACCTGATTATTCAAAACCTTATAAGTAAGAAGAATAATTTTAAATTCTATTCTAGAATTAACAGGAAGCCAATGAAGAGAGGCCAATATGGGTGAGATATGCTCTCTCCTTCTAGTCCCCGTCAGTACTCTAGCTGCAGCATTTTGAATTAACTGAAGGCTTTTCAGGGAACTTTTAGGACAACCTGATAATAATGAATTACAGTAGTCCAGCCTAGAGGAAATAAATGCATGAATTAGTTTTTCAGCATCACTCTGAGACAAGACCTTTCTAATTTTAGAGATATTGCGTAAATGCAAAAAAGCAGTCTTACATATTTGTTTAATATGCGCTTTGAATGACATATCCTGATCAAAAATGACTCCAAGATTTCTCACAGTATTACTAGAGGTCAGGGTAATGCCATCCAGAGTAAGGATCTGGTTAGACACCATGTTTCTAAGATTTGTGGGCCAAGTACAATAACTTCAGTTTTATCTGAGTTTAAAAGCAGGAAATTAGAGGTCATCCATGTCCTTATGTCTGTAAGGCAATCCTGCAGTTTAGCTAATTGGTGTGTGTCCTCTGGCTTCATGGATAGATAAAGCTGGGTATCATCTGCGTAACAATGAAACTTTAAGCAATGCCGTCTAATAATACTGCCTAAGGGAAGCATGTATAAAGTGAATAAAATTGGTCCTAGCACAGAACCTTGTGGAACTCCATAATTAACCTTAGTCTGTGAAGAAGATTCCCCATTTACATGAACAAATTGTAATCTATTAGATAAATATGATTCAAACCACCGCAGCGCAGTGCCTTTAATACCTATGGCATTCTCTAATCTCTGTAGTAAAATTTTATGGTCAACAGTATCAAAAGCAGCACTGAGGTCTAACAGAACAAGCACAGAGATGAGTCCACTGTCTGAGGCCATAAGAAGATCATTTGTAACCTTCACTAATGCTGTTTCTGTACTATAATGAATTCTAAAACCTGACTGAAACTCTTCAAATAGACCATTCCTCTGCAGATGATCAGTTAGCTGTTTAACAACTACCCTTTCAAGAATTTTTGAGAGAAAAGGAAGGTTGGAGATTGGCCTATAATTAGCTAAGATAGCTGGGTCAAGTGATGGCTTTTTAAGTAATGGTTTAATTACTGCCACCTTAAAAGCCTGTGGTACATAGCCAACTAATAAAGATAGATTGATCATATTTAAGATCGAAGCATTAAATAATGGTAGGGCTTCCTTGAGCAGCCTGGTAGGAATGGGGTCTAATAGACATGTTGATGGTTTGGATGAAGTAACTAATGAAAATAACTCAGACAGAACAATCTGAGAGAAAGAGTCTAACCAAATACCGGCATCACTGAAAGCAGCCAAAGATAACGATACGTCTTTGGGATGGTTATGAGTAATTTTTTCTCTAATAGTTAAAATTTTATTAGCAAAGAAAGTCATGAAGTCATTACTAGTTAAAATTAAAGGAATACTCGGCTCAATAGAGCTCTGACTCTTTGTCAGCCTGGCTACAGTGCTGAAAAGAAACCTGGGGTTGTTCTTATTTTCTTCAATTAGTGATGAGTAGTAAGATGTCCTAGCTTTACGGAGGGCTTTTTTATAGAGCAACAGACTCTTCATTCAAGACGCAGTTAGGCTGGAGCCGCGTAGTCTGACTACTCGTCTCTTAGCCGAAATAAGCTGTGAAGAAGAGGATTCGGTGGTAAAAGTGAGCAACGAAGGAGGGGGTATGGTAACATTGTGGAGCTATGCTCTGTCTTCGATGGAGAGAAAATATCCACCGGAAGAAAAAGAACTGGCAGTCCTGGCTAGATATTGGAGTGCATTAAAAGAACTTGCACAAGGTCAGAGAATAAAAGTTATCACTCAAAGCCAAGTCCACCGGTTCCTAAGAAAAGGAACTATTGAGAGTACTAAAGCCAGAAATGCTAGATGGGGAAGGTGGGAGGACATCCTGCTAGACCCTGAGCTGGAAATTGGGCCAAAGCAGTCGGCGACAAAAAAATTGCAGAAGGAGAGGCAACTCCCTATGGAGCCATACGATTGGACTATGTACACTGATGGGTCGAAGAAGGGTACAGACAATATAGCTTATTGGGGCTATATTCTGAAGTATCAAGATAAGGAGAAATATCGTCAAAAAGGTCGAACGCCAGGGAGTGCCCAAGCCGGAGAAGTTACAGCAATACTGGAAGGACTCTTGGAGTTAAACAAGAGGAGAGGACTTATCCATTTGGGAAGAAAATGGATTCGAGGGAGCTAAGGTGAAGCCTGTAGCTCATATGGATTTGTGGAGGAAAATAGCCGAGTTAAGGCTAACAATGGACTTGGTACATCAGAAGGCCCATGTAAAAGAAGGAGCACATTGGAGCGGGAACGAAGAAGTGGACCGCTATGTGCAGCTGAGAAAAGTCATCGTTGTCGGGATCGAGAAGTGGGAACAGACACCCAAGGGAAAGGTAGTTCCAAAAGAGTCCATGAAAGAAGTGGTGCTGGCCGTACATGAAGCTCTTGGCCATGCAGGCACCATTCCCACACAGAAGGAGCTGGAGAAACTGCAACTTTGGATTCCGAGAAACCAAGTCTGCCGAGTCCTCAAAGACTGTGAAGTATGTGGTCGATACAATGCAGGACGACGAGGACAAAGGGTGGATGGTTTCACCATAAAGAGTACTGTTCCATGGGGATCAGTATGCATGGATGTTGCCGGGCCCATGGGGGTGACCGGTAAGAAAGGAGAAAAGGATCTGTTGGTGCTTGTGGACTCTATGTCGGGCTATGTGACCGTTAAGCCTGTGAGGAAAGCCAACGGCAGCAGTGTGATCAGCATGTTGAATCAAGTGTGTTCAAATCTGGGGATACCTAGGGAGCTGAGAACAGACAATGGGACACATTTCCGTAATGCTCAGGTCGACCAGTGGTGCCAGAAAAATGGAGTAATGAGAATTTACTTGCCCCTCAAGCAAATGGAGTTGTGGAAAGGGCTATTGGACTGGTGAAAAACTGGATTGGGAAAAATGCTAACACGAAGGAATGGAGTACTAAGGCCCTGGAAATTGGACAGGCCCTGAATGACCGCCATCGTGCCGTCAGGCCCACCCCTTCGCAAGAACTGAACCAACGCCCATTTTCGACACCAGAAGTGGGGCGGAGTCAGACTAAAAGGGATGGAGAACCAGAACCAAAGATCCCATTTAAGGTTGGGCAGAAGGTGTGGGTGAGAGCTCGAGATCACCTAACCAACACTGCTGTTAAACCTAAGTATGAGACCACAGACACAGTAGTGAAAATACTGGACAGTAACACAGTAGAGTCGAAGAAGAAGGGAATCCAAGGAGTGGAGCAGCTGAAGCCAACTCCTAACAACTCCTACTCTTTTTTTTTTTTTTGCCAGCTTGCACTCGACCGAGACGGACGCACTTTTCTCCTCTCCCTCCCTCCTTATCTTTCCTGCTTTTGTGGCGTGTTGTCTGTGAGGCTGCAGCTTTGCTCTTCTGGAAACGACAAAAATGGATCTGTTTAAGTGGTCTCCGAACACAATTGACACTATTTTTTCTACAAGACATTCGGGAGCGGAGGACCCGACTTGTCCTGCTGGGACGCATGTGATGGGTTACGTGATGGACTCGTGGAGGAGATGGCAGGTCATGTGTCTTTACATGCTTTCTGTGGAGGACGTCGAAGATGTGTACATATTCGGCTTGGTGGTGACCGGCTTTCTGATGTGTGGTGCGGGCACTCTGCTGGTTTACCGGAAAATCAAGAAAGTGGAAGCAGCTTTGATTGGTCGTTCCAAGCTGCCCTATATGATTGATTCGATTGGGAAGGCAGTGGCTGCGCAGTCGGCGGGGGTTAACCGCGCGTTGGAAGACATCTCGAGCAAGATCGCAGCCCTGGAAAACCGCTATGACCGTCTGTGAAGACCACATTCTACATTCAGATGCATTGAGAGCCACTCTGTTCTCAGAACTGTGGAATCTTTCAGGCGTCTGTTAATCTGGCTATTCATTTGGCTTCCCCAAATACAGCTGCACTTCAAGGTCGCTGTGATAAAAACCTCCTCAGAAGATCAACACTTAAGCCTCGCTCCCTGGTCTTCCCCCCTCCCCTCAGCTTCTCCAGCTCTGACGTGAACTGTGAACTGTCCAGGACTTTCTCAGACTGCACGGGGCTGTTCCCTTCCCCCTCCAGACTGTCGGACAAGGCCGTTGATGGCGCCGAACTGGCTGCCTTCCGGAGTGTTCTGATAAACTGGTCCTTTCAAATCTCGGTTGTTGTCCTGTGTCCTTGTTTTGTCTCTGTGATTATTGTTTTTTGTGCTGATGGGATTTTTTTTTTCCTCATTGCCACTGTGTAATGCAGCAGCTATGAGGGTTTTTTTTTTTTCTTCGCCTTTTCCCTCGTGTTTTGCTTTCATATATATGTTTTATGTACCGGGCCGGCCTATGTGTTGTGTTTTGTGTGTGTTGTTTGTTATGGGTCGGTGTTGGGTTGCTCATCCCTGCTGTTGACCAAGGCAGGGATGTACATCTGGAGCTGGTCCCCGGGCGCCTAATGGCGACTTCTGCTCCTACTGGCAAATAGGATGGGTTAATGCAGTAGCCACATTTCATTGTGCAGGGAAGATGTTCTTCTGTTCTGTGCATATGACAATAAAATTTCCTTGATTCCTTGATTCCTTGATAACTAGACGAAACCAGGAGCTAAAAATGGCCAAAAACACCCAAGATTTTCCACCCTTCGTCAGAATGGCCACTGTCAATGGGGTGGTTGCCTTAAGAAGAACAAGAAATGACCTCTGGGCAGGCAGAGCCCTGAGGATACTATATCATGCGAAGAAAGGATTTTTATCTAGTGAAAAGGAGATATTACAGTGGAAAAAAGTTGAGAATCACTGTGTGGTTTGCCGCGAAGTACTGCTGACGGTCCAATGGTCGGGACCTGGGGTTAGAAAACCCCCAATTCCAAATGGGGCAAAAAATGAGTTCAAGCAATTACTTCACAAGCCAGTGAAGGTTTTGGATGCACTTGTATGTGGGTTATGCCGACTAACCCAGTTGCCAAGAATGGTCTTTTACACCCAGTGGGACATACGTGGAGACAATGTGGATATGCAGGTGTGTTCATGCTATTGGAATGGACATGCGATCAAGTATTGCCTGGTGTGTAAAGCAAGAACTCATATGGGAAGACTACTGCATGTGGTAAGAGCAGAAGGATGGCAAGTGAGAAGGTTTTTGGACCCCCTGAGGACCTTTCACACCGATGAAACCTGTTGGGCTAATCCTGCAGCAACAGTTGCACTTGATCAAGCTGAAGGAAATCAAGGCAGCAGTGACGTGAGTCCAACGGCACAAAGTGTCTATTTGATGTTGGAAACAACTAGAGCAGGAGGAAGTGACCAAGCTGCAGGAGGTGGTGAGCGAAAACCGTCTTTGTTGCATGAAGCTATACATCAAAGTTGGTCCCATGGTTCAGAGTATGGGCAAACTTATGACCCTCCAATAGACACAGTGCAAAATCCACTGGTGTTCAGAGTGTATAGAGATCCGGAGCGACCCGGATATACAGACATGATGGGAGGACTGACCGATGATCAACAGCAAAAAGCCCAAGAAGAAGGATGGATCAGCCCTTGGGAATTGACAACTTGGGCCAAATTGATAGAAGAAGTTCTAAAAAATCCAGAAGTTCTACTGGAAGATGAAAAAGAGGTGCCACAAGAAAAAGGGGGCAGAGAAACCCTCATGTATTATTTTACTACTGGATTAGATGCCTGGGGAAATAAAGCAGCAAAACCGAAGAAGAAGTCAGCCGAGTACCACGTGACACCCGAAGAATGGGTGAGAAAGAGGAGGATACAATCTATGGGGGGAGTGGCTAGCAGAGCGGACACTCCTAGTAGGCCGGACCAAACGATTAAGGTGCGGCTCACAGTGCTGATGGTGTTGGTCCCCTATGTGGGGTTTACTCTGTCAGAGCACATGTTGACCTTCTGGAGGAACAGCAGCAGTCGTTACACCAACCGACTCAAGGTGAGGAAAAATCAGGAAAGCCACAGAGACGCTGGATGTTTCCCTCCATTTTCCGTGGGACAAGGAAGAAGTAAAAAGAAGCGGCTGGTTGCAAAATGTCGCAAGGACCAAATGTAAATAGAGTACCCATTATTAATAATCGAGGAAGACTTGGACCCTACATACAAGGCGGCCTTGGTGCTGAGAAACTATACTTAAATTGGCCAGAAAAAGATTTTGAGGAAGAAGACTGGGAACTAGCATCGAAAGGATATTATGTCTCAAATTATGAATATAAAAGAGATGCCGACTTAACAGAGACAACAGGACAAAAATTACTTGCTGAACGAGTGCTGAGCGATGAAAGCCTGCAGCATTGGTACATAAAAGGATGCCGAAGAATACCCCAATCGGTTCCAAGATGTCCAGGCACCTACCCTTGGATATTAAATGTGGTTTACCTACAACTCAACGGCCTGAGATTCACATTGAGATGGGGGATTAATTACGTTGAGCCACTCCAAGGAGTCTATGTTGAAATATACCTTAACCAGTGCTTGATCTGGACGACAAGCCCCAACATGCGACGTCAATTGAACAGACGACTGCAAGACCCAAGATATCATGTTTTAGATAACCAGACATTAAATTTGAGAGTTATCGATCAACCCCTGGCCTGTATGAGCTGCCTACCCCCAACCATACCAACGATTTTTGTAAATCAAGACTTCTTCTACCTGTACAAAAGAGGAGTCTGGAACTGTTGTCAAGGAAGAAAGATTCAGCTTCAAACTGAGCCCAAGGATCAAGAAGACAAGCCTAGATTTCCTCTTTATCTAGCCTTATCACAAACCAGGTATTCTGGAAACCAGTTTTGGCAGCATTGGCAAGATCTATGGAACTATGTACCCCCACATCAGGTACAGAGGATCCCTGAGGGACCCCTCACTAAACCCGACAGAATAATTGTTACAATGTGGAAGTGGGCGTGGAAAGGAATGGATTCAGAACTTAAGCATCCATCTCCCATCTACACTCATCTCTTTAAGAGACAACGACTATTCCCTATGGTGGTGCATCTTGGCAGAAAGAGAAGAAGACTGATGGCGGAGTGACAACTCACTCTGAATCATGCTGCGGACCTTCAAATTGGATGAAAATAATGTAAATAGTCTACGATCCGGGCCTGGAGGACTCACACCATTTTTGGAATTACCCTACAAAAAAATATGTTTAAGCTGGCCACAAAAGGATTACAAAGAAAAAGGATGGTTGCTGGGAACAGGAGGATACTTTGTAGATAATGACTCATATAAAAGGACTGCTGACCTTGCAGAGCCTGGAATATACACTCCTCTGGAAGCTATCATGGACAAAGTTGGACAACATTGGAATTGCCCTGGAGTCGGATGGACGTTTTACCCAATTCCCCGGTGTCCAGACTCATATCCCTGCATCTTGAATGTAGTGTATGTACAGAGAAGGGGGTACAGATTTAAAATAAGGTGGGGACCTAATTATGTTGATCCATTACAGGGAATGTATGTGGATATTTGGCTTGGATCGTTCCAGATCTGGACTAGTAGTCCCTATATGTTTAAAAGACTTTAACTACAAGAAGCACGTTCAACTTTTTGTTTGATTGATAACCAAATTTTGCCAATATGCACGACAGTACAGCACCTTGACATCGAGAAAGGCGGAAGTCTCCCACCTATTAGAAGTGGATGGCGAACCAGAGTACTAGTGGGGCTTTGGCAACCCCCAAAGGCTATACTCATACGACTTGGCATAAAGTCGGGAAGAGGACTATTTCGGAGATCGACTCCTCTGTACTCTGTGATGGCGCAGTATGTCTATAGTGGAACAGCATATTGGGACGCCTATGAGGATATCTTGCACCTACGTAGAGAATTGAATCCTGCATCTTCACAGTGTTTCTACACACCCCAGGGACCACCGCCTGAAATGAAGGAGGTGACAGTCGTCACTTGGAAATGGGCGTAGCGAGGACTAGATATTAGACTCCCATGGCCATCTCCCTTGTTAATTACCCTTCTTCAGCAACGAGCATCAAGCGTCTCTGTTGGGAGCACGAGACAAGCAACAGCACCTAAGATCATCTATCTTCGAGATGGAAGAACCACGGGAAGGCAGCGTGATCACCACGCAACCTCAAAGAATCAACGAAAGACCAAGAGAAGAAGAGTTTGGCATAGAAATGCCACTACTGCAACAACCCCAAAAGCTGGAGCCGCTGCCACCAGTACCAAGTGGATTCTACTACGAAAATGTTGGAATAAAGCATCAGCAACAAAGCCAGCCGTGGAAGAAAAAGTGCCTCCAATGTTGGAGTTGGATGGCCAGACTTACAGCATTATTAGTGTACTTCTAGCTATCCTGTACCACTATGGTAGTACGCCCTGGACCTTAACCCATATCAGGGTCCAGTACGCAACAACTAAAACTTTCCAACAGACATGTTGGGGAGTTGAATCAAGAAACATCTACATGATATGGGACCAGAATTCTACAGAGAAATGGGCAAAGATGAAGAACCTAACCCATCAAATGCTAAAGACTAAGTGGCTGCAATACTTGAACAACAGTGGGGAATTTCCAACCGTCACCACCAATCACAACCTGAGCACCGGAGCAGAAATCCTTCAAAACCTACAAGTGAAGGATCAAGAGATTATCGTGGCAACCATCTTACGGTTAAAATAATAAATAAAATCATAGATAATTGGCAAAGCTTCTGGGGAAAACCTGGTCTTGTTAGGAGAGACGGCATCCATCCCACTTTGGATGGAGCAGCTCTCATTTCTAGAAATCTGGCCAATTTTCTTAAATCCTCCAAACCGTGACTATCCAGGGTTGGGACCAGGAAGCAGAGTTGTAGTCTTACACACCTCTCTGCAGCTTCTCTCCCCCTGCCATCCCCTCATTACCCCATCCCCGTAGAGACGGTGCCTGCTCCCAGACCACCAATAACCAGCAAAAATCTATTTAAGCATAAAAATTCAAAAAGAAAAAATAATATAGCACCTTCAACTGCACCACAGACTAAAACAGTTAAATGTGGTCTATTAAACATTAGGTCTCTCTCTTCTAAGTCCCTGTTAGTAAATGATATAATAATTGATCAACATATTGATTTATTCTGCCTTACAGAAACCTGGTTACAGCAGGATGAATATGTTAGTTTAAATGAGTCAACACCCCCGAGTCACACTAACTGCCAGAATGCTCGTAGCACGGGCCGAGGCGGAGGATTAGCAGCAATCTTCCATTCCAGCTTATTAATTAATCAAAAACCCAGACAGAGCTTTAATTCATTTGAAAGCTTGACTCTTAGTCTTGTCCATCCAAATTGGAAGTCCCAAAACCAGTTTTATTTGTTGTTATCTATCGTCCTCCTGGTCGTTACTGTGAGTTTCTCTGTGAATTTTCAGAACTTTTGTCTGACTTAGTGCTTAGCTCAGATAAGATAATTATAGTGGGCGATTTTAACATCCACACAGATGCTGAGAATGACAGCCTCAACACTGCATTTAATCTATTATTAGACTCAATTGGCTTTGCTCAAAATGTAAATGAGTCCACCCACCACTTTAATCATATCTTAGATCTTGTTCTGACTTATGGTATGGAAATTGAAGACTTAACAGTATTCCCTGAAAACTCCCTTCTGTCTGATCATTTCTTAATAACATTTACATTTACTCTGATGGACTACCCAGCAGTGGGGAATAAGTTTCATTACACTAGAAGTCTTTCAGAAAGCGCTGTAACTAGGTTTAAGGATATGTTTCCTTCTTTATTTTCCCTAATGCCATATACCAACACAGTGCAGAGTAGCTACCTAAACTCTGTAAGTGAGATAGAGTATCTCGTCAATAGTTTTACATCCTCATTGAAGACAACTTTGGATGCTGTAGCTCCTCTGAAAAAGAGAGATTTAAATCAGAAGTGCCTGACTCCGTGGTATAACTCACAACCTCGCAGCTTAAAGCAGATAACCCGTACGTTGGAGAGGAAATGGCGTCTCACTAATTTAGAAGATCTTCACTTAGCCTGGAAAAAGAGTCTGTTGCTCTATAAAAAAGCTAGGACATCTTACTACTCATCACTAATTGAAGAAAATAAGAACAACCCCAGGTTTCTTTTCAGCACTGTAGCCAGGCTGACAAAGAGTCAGAGCTCTATTGAACCGAGTATTCCTTTAACTTTAACTAGTAATGACTTCATGACTTTCTTTGCTAATAAAATTTTAACTATTAGAGAAAAAAATACTCATAACCATCCCAAAGACGTATCGTTATCTTTGGCTGCTTTCAGTGATGCCGGTATTTGGTTAGACTCTTTCTCTCAGATTGTTCTGTCTGAGTTATTTTCATTAGTTACTTCATCCAAACCATCAACATGTCTATTAGACCCCATTCCTACCAGGCTGCTCAAGGAAGCCCTACCATTATTTAATGCTTCGATCTTAAATATGATCAATCTGTCTTTATTAGTTGGCTATGTACCACAGGCTTTTAAGGTGGCAGTAATTAAACCATTACTTAAAAAGCCATCACTTGACTCAGCTATCTTAGCTAATTATAGGCCAATCTCCAACCTTCCTTTTCTCTCAAAAATTCTTGAAAGGGTAGTTGTAAAACAGCTAACTGATCATCTGCAGAGGAATGGTCTATTTGAAGAGTTTCAGTCAGGTTTTAGAATTCATCATAGTACAGAAACAGCATTAGTGAAGGTTACAAGTGATCTTCTTATGGCCTCAGACAGTGGACTCATCTCTGTGCTTTTTCTGTTAGACCTCAGTGCTGCTTTTGATCCTGTTGATCATAAAATTTTATTACAGAGATTAGAGCATGCCATAGGTATTAAAGGCACTGCGCTGTGGTGGTTTGAATCATATTTATTTAATAGATTACAATTTGTTCATGTAAATGGGGAATCTTCTTCACAGACTAAGGTTAATTATGGCGTTCCACAAGGTTCTGTGCTAGGACCAATTTTATTCACTTTATACATGCTTCCCTTAGGCAGTATTATTAGACGGCATTGCTTAAATTTTCATTGTTACGCAGATGATACCCAGCTTTATCTATCCATGAAGCCAGAGGACACACACCAATTAGCTAAACTGCAGGATTGTCTTACAGACATAAGGACATGGATGACCTCTAATTTCCTGCTTTTAAACTCAGGTAAGACTGAAGTTATTGTACTTGGCCCCACAAATCTTAGAAACATGGTGTCTAACCAGATCCTTACTCTGGATGGCATTACCCTGACCTCTAGTAATACTGTGAGAAATCTTGGAGTCATTTTTGATCAGGATATGTCCTTCAATGTGCATATTAAGCAAATATATAGGACTGCTTTTTTGCATTTGCGCAATATCTCTAAAATTAGAAAGGTCTTGTCTCAGAGTGATGCTGAAAAACTAATTCATGCATTTATTTCCTCTAGGCTGGACTATTGTAATTCATTATTATCAGGTTGTCCTAAAAGTTCCCTGAAAAGCCTTCAGTTAATTCAAAATGCTGCAGCTAGAGTACTGACAGGGACTAGAAGGAGAGAGCATATCTCACCCATATTGGCCTCTCTTCATTGGCTTCCTGTTAATTCTAGGATAGAATTTAAAATTATTTTTCTTACTTATAAGGTTTTGAATAATCAGGTCCCATCTTATCTTAGGGACCTCATAGTACCATATCACCCCAATAGAGTGCTTCGCTCTTAGACTGCAGGCTTACTTGTAGTTCCTAGGGTTTGTAAGAGTAGAATGGGAGGCAGAGCCTTCAGCTTTCAGGCTCCTCTCCTGTGGAACCAGCTCCCAATTCGGATCAGGGAGACAGACACCCTCTCTACTTTTAAGATTAGGCTTAAAACTTTCCTTTTTGCTAAATCTTATAGTTAGGGCTGGATCAGGTGACCCTGAACCATCCCTTAGTTATGCTGCTGGGGGGTTCCCATGATGCACTGAGTGTTTCTTTCTCTTTTTGCTCTGTATGCACCACTCTGCTTTTAATCATTATTGATTGATCTCTGCTCCCCTCCACAGCATGTCTTTTTCCTCGTTCTCTCCCCTCAGCCCCAACCACTCCCAGCAGAAGACTGCCCCTCCCTGAGCCTGGTTCTGCTGGAGGTTTCTTCCTGTTAAAAGGGAGTTTTTCCTTCCCACTGTCACCAAGTGCTTGCTCACAGGGGGTCGTTTTGACCGTTGGGGTTTTTCTGTAATTATTGTATGGCTTTTGCCTTACAATATAAAGCACCTTGGGGCAACTGTTTGTTGTGATTTGGCGCTATATAAATAAAATTGATTTGATGTGATTTGATTTGATTTATTTTTCATGATTTTATTAATGTATTTCCACTAGTAACACAAAGTTCTTGTTTCTGTAAAAAAAAAAAATCACTAAATTTGACACATTCAGTTCTATAAAATTCAGCTTGAGGCATGAATACTGGATCTCTATTGTTTGAAATTCAACTGTGGAGGAAATACTAATGATCCTGACTTCAATGTCACTGTGGCAACTCATAATATGTAGACAAAAACCCAGTTAAGTGATACCGATATGCGGTTGTGTGTACTGTAATAAAACTGATTTTGGTGTGATTTGCAGGTTATAAGGATTTTGTGCTGATTTTATGGATTTTCTCGCTTGGTTATACAGGTGGACCCTCAAAGGGGTTGACATGTATGAATCATAAAGAACACAATGTTCATGCAGCCAAGGGAATTTTAGCATTGTGTTATTTTTATTTTTGTTGAATGAACAGACAACATAGGAGCATCACATTTTCTTATGAAGCATCCAAACAAAGAAGCATTAACCTTAATTAGCATTAGTGTGGTTCTGATAAGTTTTTGTTTAAATGAATCACCCAGACAAACAAATAGCAGTTGTTTTTGCTGGCTGCAGATGTGTCACATTATTGAGTCTGTTAGAAGTAGGGTGTGGGATCGGACTTGTCGCACATCTGTAAGTGGATGTGGGAGGTGATTCCCGGGTAAACGCTCTGCATCTGGTTTTATCAGGCTTCACATAGAACAGCTTGAAACAAAAACCTGCAGGACACAAAGTCTCATCAATATCTACATCGGTTTTTATTTTTCAATTTATTTTTTTATTTTTCAATTTATTTATTTTTATTTTTTTAATTTATTTATATAGCCTCAAGGCGCTTCACACAAGTAAGGTCTAACCTTACTAAACCCCCACAGCAGTGGTAAGGAAAAACTCCCTCTGAGGAAGAAACCTCAAGCAGACCAGACTCAACGGGGTGACCCATTGCCTTGGCCATGCTACAGACATAAATTATAGAACAATTCACAAAACTAATATACATGAAATGCTGTTGGTGCACAGGACAGGAGGGTCTCCAGCACAAAAACCACACCCATCTCTGGATGGAGCTGCACCTTAAACAGAGAGAAAAAAACAGAATCAGGCAACAAAGAGACAAGAAATACAGTATAATTTGTCAGCATTAAACAACAAGAAAAACAGGAAATACTAAGGTGATCTCCAGCCACTAGCCTGAAGCTTCATTAAACACCCAGAATTTAGGGAAAGATGAGGCTGCGTCACGCTCCGTTTCCTAATAAAATTAATTAAAAGAGTAAAAAGCGTAGAACTATACTATGCCAGTATGCTAGCCATACGAATGGGAAAATAACTGCGTCTTAAGTCTGCACTTGAAAGTCTCCACAGAATCTGACTGTTTTATTGATGCAGGAAGATCATTACACAGAACAGGGGCATGATAAGAGAAAGCTCTGTGACCCGCAGACTTCTTATTCACCCTAGGGACACAAAGTAGTTCTGCACCCTAAGAACGCAAAGCCCGGGCCGGTACGTAAGGTTTAATTAGGTCAGCTAGGTAGGGAGGTGCCAGTCCATGAACAATTTTATAGACGAGTAGCAGAACCTTAAAATCTGATCTCACTGGGACAGGAAGCCAGTGAAGGGATACTAAAATGGTTGTAATGTGGTCAAACTTTCTGCTTCATGTCAAAAGTCTGGCTGCAGCATTTTGAACCAATTGGAGAGCCCTAATGCTAGACTGTGGTAAACCAGAAAATAAAACATAGAAGTAGTCCAATCTAGAAGAGATAAATGCATGGATCAGGGTCTCAGCATCAGCCATAGACAGGATGGGATGAATCTTCCCTATATTTCGCAGGTGGAAGAAAGCAGTCCTATTAATATTTCTAATGTGGAGGTCAAAGGACAAGGTAGGATCAAAAATAACCCCAAGGTTCCTCACTTTGTCAGTGTGATGTATGACACACGAGCCGAGGCTGAGCGTTAACTGGTCAAATTGATGCAGATGTCTCACTGGACCAAGAACCATCATTTCAGTCTTATCAGAGTTTAAAAGTAGGAAGTTTCTAGACATCCAATTTTTCACTGATGCTAAGGATTTTATGTGAATGAGATTACCAGCAATTATCGGCATGTATAACTGACTATCATCAACATCGCAGTGAAAGGTAATCCCAAAGCGCCACAATAGGCACTTCCTGTTTAGGATGCTCTGTACCATGAGTGAGCTTCACGCCGCTGTGCGCCGCTTCGCTCATATTAAGTTTGCAAAGAATATCCCTCTATGATTTTTATGGACACTTCTACGGAAGCAGGCCACAATCTCAACTTGTTGAATCATCAGTAGCATCAGTAATGTAATCTATCAGTAACTCATCAATAAACGTTCTCTTTCAGGAAGCAAACAAATATGGGAATTAGCTTAACTGTGAGATGGTGACACCATGACTTTCAGAATGACAGGTACTTAGAAAATTAAAAACCTAACCCTACCTAATCCCTAATCCCTTTCACCAGATGATATTGATACCATTGTTATCTGAACTGAGCCAGTCTATTATTCTGCAGGAAGTAGGCGGCTGATGTCAACTTTGTTGCAGTTAGCACTCAGATATTGGTGGTGACCCGACCTTTTCCTTCAAGCTTGATGCCATTGTTGATTGCTGGATGGATGAGATTTATTGTCATTGTCATTACAAGTGCAACAACAACAAGATTACATCTACACTCAAATTTCCACAGACAAGATACAGCAATTAATCCACAATTATTACTTGTTTACTGTAATAATGGCACACATCAGAATTAAGACAACACATATACATTTGACATTGTTTATGTGCACTAAACTTGAAACAGTCCATTTTCCAAATTGAGGCGATGTGAGTGTGTGGTAGCCGCTGCAACCGGAGTCGCGCCGCCACCAGCTTGGGGGGAACGGGGACGTGCCGCAGCTAAAACCACACAGCCCCCGGAGGGGAGAAGGGGTGAAGGGGTGGCGTGAGCGGTGGCCGGGATGGGGTGTGTGATGGGGGCAGGAGGGGAGGTAGAAGGGGAAGTGGAGCATGCTTCAGTCTTTGTCCATGTGTTAGTCTGTCCTTGTACTGGAGTTAGAGAGATAAGGAGGCAGCCAATGTTCCCCAAGGCTGTACAAAATTCTTCTGGAGGAAAACAACAGGGGCATTTTGTCCTTCAGAGGCTGATAAGCCTGCCATCTTTATGGTTGAGCAGTGAAAACACTTTTACAGCTTCACATGAACAAACCAGATTCAAAATTATGAATATTCCCTGGTCTCTGAAATCACCTTTCCCTGCAAGGTGCGCATTTCCTCCAAGATGTTATCCAACTTGCATCTGAGTTCAAGGGTTAACGCAGTCTGAGAATGCATCACCTTGCTCAGCTCATCAATGATGATGGACAAGTGAGGGGTCATGGTTTTGGCGACAGCTGTCTTGCCAATCTTCTGCTAGGTCAGGGCAGCACATAAGCCAATAAGTACCAGCCCTCCTACTATGAAACCAAATATGAATAAATCCTCGACTTCCTCCACAGAGAATGGTGCAAAGCATGCAACACTCCACGTCTCCCAGGCTCTGTTGTATGGCTGGGGGGCCTGGCTGCCTTTTTGTTTCTGTCTTTTGTTTTTCCTTCCAGGTGGCTTGCATTTGGGACTGAGTGGCTGTGTTGCTGAGGTTATCAGGACCTCACCCTGATCACCTGCGGCTCGTCAGGACTCACAGCTGTGGTGCATCTATATGGATTGGAACATGGTGGCATTTAAGACTGGAGTGTACAGTGTGTATTTGCCAGAGACTCGACCTTGTGACCAGACGGGTGAGATCGTCGTCTCGGGAGCCATCTCATCATCAGTGGATGCAGAGAACGTCCAGGGTTTGATGCACGGTCTGTGAAAGAGGAGGGGGTGAGGTCTCACACTCGTCAGCACACTTCCTGAGGTACGTTAGATTTTGTGACTAACGTTTATACAGTCAGTAAATGTGGTGTCCCTCACACCTTATTATATTGAGCTGTACGTTAGTCATGTATCGGCTTCCACTGCAGTGGAGTTTTGTGAACTGGATGTTCCATGCCTGCAGGTTGGGAAGCTGATTAGTAATTAAGCCAGGAAGTGTTTGCTGTTTATGTACACCTTTGAGTGGTCTCTCTGTGTGTAGAGTGTGGACTCACATAATGGTTCCTTCTTTCACAGACTCGGTTTGTTGCGGCCACCTGGGGGGTGTCAGCGGGGTCCTTGGGTCCGAACGGCTTCTGGCTCCGGACCGTTAGCGCTGCTGGGAGCGCACCGTATCACCACCACGCCAGACCGCACACTCTTTTGTTGTTTTGTATCACATCACTGTTATGTATTAAATTCAGCTAGCCTTTGTACCGTGCTCTGCTTATTTCATACTGGTTCCTTCAAACGCTGGTCGGTTCTCCGAGCTGCGTCCGACACATAACAGTAGTCTCTGGCCAAACATCACGGACCCAGCGGTAGCAGAGACGGTAACGCGCCGGGAAGGCGGCAGCAGACGTTCAGTAGTTATCCGGATCAGTTGCGGGTGCTCTCCGCCCGGATGGTGCGTGTTTGAGACCCATTACTGAATACTGATTTGTGCTCTCTTGCAGCCGTGTTCCTGTGTTGTGCCTTATCCGTGGGTCGTGGTGGAGTGTGACTGGCGACGGCTTCGCGTCACGCTCCGACCGGATAAGAGGTTTAAACGGGAGCTGCAAGAGTGTGTCTGTAATGGGTGCACGCGCACGGCGGAGCTCTGTGGCACGGGTCGCTGAGCTTCCTGTGTTACAGTTGTAGCCCCGTTTCCCCGGATAAAGATAACTACTGCGTCTGTTGTATCAGCTCCGGCGTTATTTAGTTGAGCACATTTTGGTTGTGTGTTGCACACAGCTGCGCACGAAGATGCAGCTCGTTTGTTTTCTGTCACCAAAGGGGGTTTTTTCATTTTTAGCACTTTGGCTCCCTCTTTTGGTGACTTAGTCACATTACCGTTAAGCTCTTAAGTTAGAACAGGTGTGTTCGACTTGTTTGAGCTTAACGGTATACGTCACTGATTTGTTTTGTGTTAGTTCATTTCGTGTGGGTGTTTTTTGAGTTGGTTTTTGTGTGGGATTTTATTTTTTGTTTTACACTATTTAGTGTCTGGGTCGTGACCCTGCAGTTCTGTCAAAAAAA